>NW_020194610.1:0-270901 GCF_002865645.1 Hyaloscypha bicolor E | reverse complement strand
ATTATTAGACTATTACTAGTTTAAATCTTTCTTAATTTTTTATTTTATATCCTATAACTAGAAATAAATTATAGTTATTATTCTTTTCTTTAAAGCTATAGCCATTTTCTCTAGTATTCTTTTTATCTAATCTCCGGAATTCATAACTTTTCTACTTATGCTTCTTGTCTAGTTAGATATAAAGGAATACTTTTTTATTTAGTAATTTTAATGATATATTTTCTTGAAGCCTCTTAGTATATTCCAGACATTCCTTTCTAGTCTTAAATTTAATTTTCTTAGCTTCGCGGAATATAGTTTCTTTATTATTAGAAGATAGTTACTTTATCTTTTTTTAGAAATATCTTATTTAATATTCTTTTTACTTCTTTTTCTATTAAATCCGGAACTATTCTTAATAATACTCTAATTAGAGCCTTTTCTGCTTTAGTTTCTCTAAAAATATTATTAATTTCTTAAACTTCTAAATCCAAAATAAAAGAATTTATAGGAAATTCCGGCGTTTTCTTATTTTCTCTAATATTATTACTAGTTATAATACTAGGCTCTATTTTTTCTTTTTATTTTTAGTTTCCTGCTCTGTATTACTTAATTTCTTAATTTTAGAAGCTTAGTATTCTTGAATTATTACTTTTTTTTACTTTTTAGTATTTTTTAAAAGTGAAATAATTATAATAATATAAGTATTCTAGTTATTTTTAGGATTAGTAAACCTTCTATTCTATAAACTATTACTTTTATATATAATATTTATTTTTATTTTTACTAAAAATAGTTAATTAAGCAGGATTTTTAGAGCTTTTTTAACTAGGAAAAATATATCTTTATATCCTACTTTATCTATAATCTTAGCTCTAAGCTTTACTATTTCTATAAATCCAAATTCTGCTCTAGTAATAATAGATATTTGATAATCTATAGTATTATATATTACTTTACTAATATTTCTAGAGATTTTTTCGGAAAAAATATTAACTTTAGCTCTAATATTAATTATTTCTTTATATTTAATATTTCCTTAAGGTTCTTAAAATACAAACCGGAGGCATAGAGCTTATATAATATATTTATAAGCTAGTAATATCCGAATATTAATACTATTATTTTTAAATTAAATAATTCTATTAGTATTAGGTACTTGAGCTAGTATTTCTAATTTCTTAAATATTCTATTTATTATATAAGCTATAGCTGCTAGTTCTATAGATTTCCTAGTATATCTAACTATACTTAATATAATAGTATTTCCTATTTATAAAATAGTAAGATAGAAAGCATTATCCTTAATTTATTAGTTCTAAAATATAATAGCTAGATCTGGCGTTTTTAAGGTATTAATAAGTATTCTTATTTTCTTTTAAGTTTTCGGAAATAGGATAATTACTTTCTTTAGTAGTCTTATTAGAATATTATTAACTTTAGGAATTCTATACTTATTATAATTAAGAGTATATTAGGTCTCTAATTTGTTCTATTTATTCTCGGAAGTATTAATATCTATATTCTTAGCTAGGCTATTTCTTTATCTATTATTTCTTAGAATAATATTCTTCTAGTCTTTTATATAAGATAGCTTTTCTTTTATTCTAGCTTGTTTTCGGAAAACCTCTTTAGCTATTTCTATTTCTTTTTTCTTTTTCCTTAATAAGAAACCTATTATAGTATTAATAGAAATACTATTTATAGCTAAATCTTAGTACTATTTATTAATTCCAGAACCTAAAGTATTAGTAATTTTAATATAATTTCCTCTAAGGCAAAATAGCTATTTAGATTCCTTAAATATAACTTGCTTGCTTTTATATATAGATCCCGGTTAGCTAGTTTCTTTTTCTTTTTCTTATCTAGTAAACTAAGTATTTCCTATTAATCTTTAGATATTTTTAGGTCAAGTATTTAAATTATAATTAAATTCTCTTTTTCGGACTTGGGAAATAATTTAGTTAAACTACTAGTACTTACTAGTAAGAAAAAAGGAAATACTTTCTTATCTAGACTTAAATAGCTCTTTATACTATCTTTTATTAAATTAGTAAGTATATTTATAGTTTATAAGTTCTTTTATTAATAGGTAATAGAACTAAAAGATATAGATATATTCTGGATTAATATTATTATTCTTATTCCTACTATAGTACCTATAATAAATTCGTTCTCTCGGTTCTGGATTTATATTATAGGCTATATTAACTTGAATAGTATTTTCTAACTATATTTAAGACTAACTTCTTTTAGAATATAATTATCCAGATTCTTTACTTATTCTAGTTTAATTACTATAGCTACTATAGTATTCTCTATAACCTTTACTATAACTTCTAGTATATTTTTCCCGAAAACTCGGATTATATTTACTAGGCTATTAATATTATTATACTTATTATAATTAGCTAGGCTATATAAGCAGGCTATAAATATCCTCCCGAATTATAATAGTAGCTATATTAAGTTATTTCTATAGGTTCTTTTGAATTATAGTAATAATAGATAGTTTTTCTAGACTTCTTACTAGCTAGTTAATATTATTTCCCTTAGGTTTACTACTTTTGGTAGGTTTTATATAATTAGCTACAGGCTGGGTTCTTTTTTTATTTATATCTATAATAGTTTTAGGAAGTATAATAGAAAAAACTAGTAAGAAATAATTATTTTCTGATTTAAGAATCATATTATAAACTACTATATCTAAGTATTCTTATCTAAATCTGGATATATCTAGGTTATTAGTAATATTAAAATAATATTTCTTTTTTTTATACTAATAGGATATTATTATTTTCTTATATATCTTACTATATTTATAAGTAGAAATATTTATAGGCTCAAAGTTCATATTCTTAAAAATATAATTTCTTATTAGAATAAATAATCCTCTTATAAATTCTCGGTACTAAGTAATTTCATTTATTTCTTTTTTCTTTAGTAACTTTTTTAATACTTTATTAAATATATTAATATAAGACTTAGACAAGATTCCTCTATTCTAGGCTTATATAATAATCTAATTAAGAAAGTTATAGCTAATTTTAAGTATTTCCTAGTTATATTCTCGGAATTCCTTTAGTAAGGCCTTAAAGAACTTAGTCTCTTAGTAATTTCCCGGATTATTAATATAGTACTTTAGTATAGCCTTAATCTAATTCTTATAAATAAAAGAGATATAATAGATAATTCTTTTTCTTTTAGTATTATTAGAAATATAATAGTTCTTATATATATCTATATACTATTTTAAGAATATAGAGATATTGCTTTCCTGAAATTATAATACTTTAGAAGCTCCCGTAAGTAGTAAGTTTAAACCCGGTATTAGTATATACTTATTCTTAGCTATATTAATTTTAATAATTTCTTCTATAATTAATTATAAAGTTTTCATACCTGAAACTTCTACTAATAAGGTTCCTAAAGAACTAATTTCCTATTTAAGTATATTTTTTGGTTTAGGAACCGGAATTAGAAAGAAACTAGTTAATAATAATAGATATAATTAAGGTTTGAGTTTTAGTATTAGTAATAATAAGATAATAGCTTTTCTAGTCTTATTCCTATTACTTATACTTTCTTTCCTATTTCTTTAGCTTAATACTTATAGTATTTTCCCTTAATTTCGCTAAACTAGATATATTTATTAATACTATTAAAGGTAATAATAAAAATAATAAATATAATTTTACTAATTTTTCTGACTTTTCTAAATTCTCTTTTCTTTCTTTATTTAGTATCTATTTCTTTCTCTAGAAGCTTCTCTAGTTTGTCTATATAATTTCTTATTTCTAATTTCTTTTTAATTCTTATTTCCGATTCCAGTTTACTATTCTACTTGAATTTGAGAATATTTCCTCTTTTAGGTATCTTTTTTGGATTTAGAAGCAAGCTTTACTACTAAGATTAAAGCTACTTTAATTCCGGCTTTTATTATAACTAAAAATAATATATAAATTAATAGTATAACTTTATTTCCGAGTACTAGAGTCTGATTTTAACCAAGGTCTAACTTATATTATCTTAGTATAATATTTCTTATTCTATTTTCTCTGCTTCTTTTCCTTTTATAATTAGCCTCTATTTCTATTATCCCTATATATTATACTAGTAACTATATCTTATAGCTAACTCGTATTTAAGTTACTAGATATATTAGAAATTAATATAAGATATTAAGATTAATACTTATATATTCTTAATATTTTAGCCTTAGGCTTAAGATATTATAATAGCCCTTTTTTCTCCTAACTTACTAAGCTAATAATTCGCCTTATAAATACCTCTCAGAACTTTATAAGAGTATTACCTTAACTATAAAGTTTCTATTCTTCCTATATTACTTATTATAAAATATATGAAAAAGAAACTATAATAAGACAAAAACCCATATAAAGTATACTAGAGTACAAAACGTGACTTAATAGTAAAATAATAAATTAAAAGTATAAATAGTAAAGTATAAATAGTATATAGTATATAAAAGCTTAATTAATTAAATACTTATAAAGAATTATTCTCTAAGTCTATAGAAAAACTAGCTTTCTTATATGATTTCTGCAAGTTATATATAAAAGGCCGCGGCCTTTACTATGTAACCTAAACCTCAAAACCACTAAAATAATATGATTTTTAACGAATACGGCCTGCCGTACTATAGTAAGCTTTAAATATTATTACGGATATAGTATTTAGGGCTTGGAAAGTAAGATAAAAGGTCTCTTATAAAGATAATTTAAAGCTAAGAAAGAGAAAACTAGAATATAGGAGGCTATAAGGAAGTATATATACCCTATAGTATACTAGTCCTAAAGAGGCTAGCCTTTTAAATATCTCTAGTATATTCCAAATATATTTCCTTAGTAAGGCAGCCGCATTATATATACCTAGAAGATATCTGGTATTTAGTAAAGTATCTCAGATACCGGGCATTTGGAAATCATAATATATAAAGCTTTATTAGCTATTAAAGAAGTAATATTATTAGCTATTTATAGGTAAGAATATTAATTAATACTATAGTAATTACTATACTTATAGAAGATTATATATATCTAAAAATAAGAAGCCTGGTTTATTTTGTCTTTTTCTAGTTCCTAATTACTTTTAATAATATATTACTATAGATTTTAAGAGCTATTTAGAAAACAAATCGGGTTATAATATAGTTATTATATTCGTGAATTACTTATTTAAGTATCTAATTATAATTCTAATATAAGATATAATTATAGCTAAATAGCTAGTATTTCTATTTTTACTTTATATAATATATTAAATAAATATTTTAGAAATAATTATATTAGATTAGAGACTCTAATTTATATCTAATTTTTAGAGCAAATTTTATATAAGAATTAGTATAAAGCTCAAGTTCTTTATAGCTAATTACTCCTAAATAAACGAATAAATAGAGATTATTAATTAGTATTTTAATTAGAAATTATATTTATATATTAACTATTACTAGAATAACTAGGATAAATGAGTTATTATAATTAATTATTAATAAGCCTTTCTTTAGTATAAAACTATTAGCTAGTTCTTATTTATAACTAAAAAGAGCTATAAGCCTCGTATTTTTTTAGACTAGAACTCCCCTATTAAAGCTAACTTACCTAAGGAAAAGCTAAATAGAAATAAAGCTAAAGTATTAGTAAAGTAATTATATAAATTATAGTAACTTGCCTAAGGCTATATAAAATAAGTATAGAAATAATATATAATATAAGCTAATAAATATTACTATCTAATTAATTTCAAAGTTAGAAATAAAATATAAATTATTATAAAATATTAGAAATTCAATTATTTAAGCCAGAAGCTAGAAAATTAAATAAAGGACCTATTTAAGATTCTAGAATAGTATAGCTACTTATTTCTCTTAAAACTACTAGAAAATATAAAGATATATCTAGTCTTTTATATAAAGAAGTTATAAAAAGATCTCTAGAATTCTTTACTAGATTAAGTAAATCCGGAACTACCTCTATTAATACTAGAGAATAATAAATAAGAATATAGTATTAAACGGGTTATTATATTTAAGTTAATAAGAAATAGGCTAAAATATAAAATTTAGTAAGTTAGTTAGTATAAGAATCTAGTATAATATCTAGTTTTAGTACTAAATAATAGTTTCCTAGTTTTATAAAGTTTCTATAATAATAATATTAATATACTAGAACTTTTATAAAACCTATAATACTAGCTAGACTATATAAAAAATAATACTTATTTAGAATTATATAGAAATAATAATAAATCTTTTTAGATTATATAATAAGGATACTAGCCTTTTATATATAATATCTATATCCGAGATACTAGTTTCATTTTGGGAGGAAGTATAGTATGAAATTAAATAGATTAATAGCTTGGAAATGAGCTTATTATAAAAAGGGAAAGTAATATTATAATTCCTAGATATCCGGTATCTGAAATACCTTACTAGATACCAGATGCCTTCTAGGCGCACGTGACGCGGCCGCCTCGCTAGAGAAGTATGTTTGAAATATACTAGAGATATTTAGAAGGCTAAGCTTCTTTGAGGCTAGTATATTATAGGATATATATATTTCCTTATAGCCTTCTATATTCTAGTTTTCCTTTTCTTAGCTTTAAATCGTCTTTATAAGGGACCTTTTACTTTACTTTCTAAGCCCTAAATATTATACCTATAATAGTAAGCTAATTTAATTCTTAATTTAATTATAGTTCTTATTATAATTAAAAAAGCTATAATTCAAATAATTATTAATAAATAATATAAGAAATTCTCTAATATAAAGATTAATTCTAATAGATTAGATATTAAATAAAGTAATAAAATAGATCTTAAAGATTCGACTTTTTTTTAGGTTTAGTAAAAGCTTATTATTAATAATAATAAAATAATTATTTTAGAAAAGCCTATATTTATATAATAAAAATAAAACTTATAAAATAAACTAATAAATTTCTTGTTTTATTTTCTTATTTTATATTATAATATAAGTATATTAATATTATTTCTAGCTTTTTAAAGCTTATATATCTCTAAATTAAAAAAGAAATTAGTAAAGCTATTAAGAACTTAATAAATATATATATATATAATTAAAAAATAAAAAATATTTAAGTTATAAAATAATTTAATAAATTTAAAACTTTTATAATTATATTATTTTTAAATAAGAAAAGCTATAATATAATATTATTAAAAAACTAATTAATATTTTTAATAATATATAATTAAAGAAAAAATAAAGGCTCAAAAATAAAAATAATAAAATAAATAAGCTATTTTTAAATACTTTTATTAAAACTCTAGATATATAAATAATTTATTAAAATATTTTTAATAATATAAATATTTAGCTAGTTTAAATTAAAAAGCTATATATTTTATATATAATTACTAATTTATATTTATTCTAATAATATATTTAATAGTTTTAAAAGCTAGAATAATATTAATTTAAAAGAATTAAAATATTACTTTTAATAATTTCTAGTAATTATTACTTAAATAATAAAAATATTTTTAAGTCTATTATATTTAATAAATTAAGAACTTAAAATATTATTATTAAATAATTTCTTAAATATTATTAATTAGAAGATTTTATTTCAATTATTATTAATAATAGAATAGTCTATTATTTATAATATAGCTTATTTATAATTTTCTAGGCTCGGCTTTTATTATTATAAAACTAAAAAAGAGCTTTATATAAATAAATATAAATAATCTAATATAGTTTAGTATTATTAAAAAGTATTTTTTATTATTAATAAAGAAGCTTTTATTATATATAGTTTAATATAAAGAAAAGAAAGCTAATATATAATATATAATTTAATTTCTACTTCTAATTAAAATTCAAATATATATAATATATTTCTATAATAAAAGCTATTTCTATAAATTTAATTATAAAAAATGCCTTTAGCTAGTAAATAGTTATAAAAAATAACCGGAAAGAATAAAAGAAAACTAATTCACGATTCCGAATTTCTAGGCCTTAAGAAATATATTAGAATATTAAATAATAAAGGTATTTTTATTTCAAATAATTCTAATTTAAATATTTATTAAATTATATATTTAAACTCAAATAGAAATTCCTAATAGAATATAAAATAGCTACTAGTATAAATTATTAGAATACTCGATATATTTAAATAAAAGTATTTAAATTATATAGCTATTTTAATATTTAATTAGTTTTCTATATATTATTATACTCTGCCGCTTCACTAGTAAATTTAGCGTCACGTGACCGCGATGACGCATACGGCTGAGGCTAGTATTTAGAATACTAAAGCTCTTATATTTAGAACTTCTTTTCTTAGTTTAGAATCCTCGGATTAAGAACTACTTTATCTGCTTTCCAAGCCCAGAAACCCGGTTTCATAACATATATACTTTATATAATAATAATATACTAAATGCCTTTAATATAAATAAGGTACTAGAAGGAATTAAAAAGAGTAATATTAAGGCCTATAAAAGAAATATATACTTTTTATTAGAATATATAATTCCGGAATTATAAAATACTATTTAAGTTCTTTAGTAATTTAATTCAAATAAAGAAATAAAGCTTAAGGGCATGAAATAGATTCTTATTTAGTTATTATAAATCTTTTTTAAATAATTATATTAAAATTCCTGAAATTTAAATATAAATATTTTAAAAAGCTTTTATTTATATTAAAAAACAAATAATTAATAATTTAATTAAGCCTATAAATTAATATTAGCTTATAAAGCAAAAGTATAATATTACTTATTAAAATAAAAAGAATTATTAAATTCTTATTAAAATTCTTAAAAATAAATAATAATTTAATTTATATAATTATTAATTATTAATTAATTAAATAATTAGAAAAGAACTCAAAGCTTAAAGCTGAAATTAAAGCCTTTAAGGCTATATAAATACTCGAGCTTATTAATAATTAAGCTATTAATAAGAAATTGGTTTTTAAAAGAGCTTTTAAAAAGAATTTTAAAGAGAATTATTAAAGAAATTATAAAAAGAACTTCGAGATCTATAATATTAAAGATTATTTTTATTTTATTAACTAAATAAAATATTAAAAATATTATATTATATTTCAAGTTTTTTTAAAAATAAAATATTAATTATTTAATTTTAATATATTTATTAATATTATATATAAGAGACTCATATTAATAAGATTAATATTAATATTAATAAATTTCTTATTCTAATACTTAGAATTTTTGGATTTTCTAAGTTCTTATTTAATTTCTAAAGCTTTTACTTATAAATAAAACTAGCTAAACTTATTCTAAAATCTTAAATAAATCTTCTAATAACTTTTAGTTCTATTAACTTTATTCTTATAAAAAGCTTATTTTTATAATTCTTAAATAGAATATATTATATATAAGCCTTAGCCTTCTTATATTTAAATTTTGGGCCTTTTATATAAGAAATAGCCTAAATTAAAAATCATTCGCGTTTTTTACTACTTTCTAGCTTTATTTATTAATAACCCAGCTTATATAAGACCGATTCTTATAAAAAGTGAATTCAAAAATCGGCCTAAATTAGAAGATTCGATATATAAAACTTTCTATTAAGTTTATTAATACTTTTAGAGGGTACCATACGACTTTCGAATTCCTTGGTACCCTTCTAATAAAAAAGTCATGGTACTTTCAGAGTACCATACCGGGGTGCTATAGGGAAGGCTGGGACCTCCTCATGAAATATGACACTCTCAGTACGCGTCAGTTCTTAGGCATGTAGGTACTACCCCACCTCAGGCAGTATCGATTGCTCGTATTTCTGTGCACGTCCTCACCTGATTTCTTCCACTAGGGATCCACCAGAGCAGCTCCCCACCGGACCCATTCCGCCGCCACCCTACAACTATGATACCATTGAGTGGGTGGAGACATTCAACGGGTGAGAGGTATTCCCGCATAAGTATTCCAATGGCTATGCTGACCTCCTTCCAGCGGAACCGACTGGTATGACCAGGCCCACAGCGAAACAGTTCTCGAATCTCTCGACTTCGAGTCCGATAAACACACGAATTGGTACTGCATAATGGGTGGTGCCCAGCAGCTCGCCAAGGGGATGGCCGCCGAGATCTTTCGCAAGCCCGTCTACAACTCCCCGGTGACGGCAATCAGGGCCGGGGGCATAATGAAAGTGGGAGTCGATATCGGAACCTCGCACGCAAAGATAACGAAGAAATACAATGCAGTCTTTAACACTACGACTCTCTCGTGCCTGGGAAGGATGGATATCAGTAAAGCCGGCCTCAACTATAGCACCAAGCAAGCAATTCGCTCTTTGGGGTATGGCTCGACCGCAAAAGTTGGCATCAAGTTCAAACATGCATGGTAGATCCATGACCTCGGGGATTACAACGTTAAGATGGGTGGCCTCGGTCATTCCGACCTGACTACCCGAACGTGTGTGTACCCGTCCTACAACATCCAGGACGACAAGGCAAAGACCGCCGTGCTGCTGAACTCGTACACCTGGCAGCAAGACTCGCAGCGTCTCGCATCGCTCATATCCACTAATGCCGACCCCGCTCAGAAGGCTAAAGACGAAGCTGATCTGAAGGAGTTACTCTTCCGCGAGCTTGTTCGCTTACACCAGAACAAGGACATGACCAATGAGGAGCTCTACAACCTCATCAGCAGCAACTACATCAACCACTTTGCCTTCGACTGGGGCAAGGACCCGACCACAGCGGGTGCGTTCGCATTTTTCCGACCACAGCAGTTCAGCAGCATGTGGAACAAGATGATTCAGCCGCCTGGGGACGTTGCCATCATGGGCGAGGCGGCAAGTCACCATCACGCCTGGGTTGTCGGTGCGCTTGAGAGCGTCGTGCACGGTATTCATGCCTGGCTGGGCCTCAATGTGGGGGTTGTTCCCGAATTTGCGGAAGCGATGAAAATTCTGGAGTAGTACAAGCCTAGAAACCCATTCATTGGTCTGCCGCCGTACATGGACGCGAACATCTCTAGGTGGCAGTCGTGTATTAGCATGATTCATCGCGGCGAGCACCTAGGTGATCTCAAAGACACGAAGGAGTTATTTACCTGTCTGAAAACAACAGTCACTACTACTGTTAAATGAGGCAATAGGCACACAGGAATGGTGCTACAGGCACCTACAAGTGGTGAGAACAGAAGTGCAAACCAGGGCAGCCGCAGGGGGGTGGTAGGGATAGGCGAAAAGTCTCTATTATTTGCGTTACATTTATCACACTTCGCTTCAGTTGCAGCTGCATTTTCCAAGGCGGGACATGGGTCTTGCGAGCTGTTCGTTACAGAAGAGCCCAAGGTAGAAGTATCCCACAAAACAGTATTCCAAGCAGCATTCTTCTCACTCCGTTTCCTGCTCTGGAAAGCACCTCGCAAATTACAGGAGAAGCTACCTCCGAAGGATGCCGAGGCTCACGTAGAACACCTGATCAGATATTAACGCTTGCGGCCTCATGTACGTCCATGATCGAACCAAACTCTCATGTTGTTTAAGAAGGCAGCCTTGGTAACTTGTGGATCTTGACCCCTAGCTTCCCTATCGAGTTCTTTGCTATGCCCTGAGTGTTGTACTCATCGCCAGACTCTTCTGGGGGCTGGGTATACTCTGTCATAGGAGTAGAATGGCCCAGTGACTGGTGTCCTCTTTCCTCTCTTGATGAAGATCCACCACCAAAAACATCCTCATGGTGATCAGCTGATCCTGTCTTTTGGGTTGGATTCATAGTCATCGTGTCCGGGAGCATTGCTGTGGTTCCGTCCTCTTTCGCGTCGCCTAAACGTTGCAAGACACTCTTGAAGTCATCGAGCAAGATATTATCCGTAAGGCACTTAAAGACAAGCGCTAGTTTCCAATATGGGTTGATTCTATCATAACTATTAGCCAAGAATATCATGTTGACGACGTCATTAAATACCCATCTGTTCCACTTAATCCTGGTATGATCGAAGACAAGATGTCCACGATCGTGAAAATTATTGCCAAGAAAATGGCGATGAGCATGATACCAAAGCGAGGAGACCGCCGTATCAACATGAAGAACTTCAAGCTATAACTTTTCCGAATCACGTGGAATAGGGTCAGGCAACTGAATATCCACCATGGGTCTCTCATCAGTGGTTCGTATGGCCGCACGGTCTGATACAATCGACTGTAGTTGTTGAAAAAGCGGAAATTATTGAAGATCTCAAATATGAGGACTGGAATTGTCATCGCAAGTGTTGTCAAATAGATCCAGCGCACTGCAGTACAATAGCGTGGACTGAACGATGGATGGTCTCCAGTGAAGAAAGGCTTGATCTTCATCCACGCCACTACATTGTGGGTGAAATATGAACAGTAGAGAAGCGCTGCCGTCGACGAGAGATACCAGCCGTAGCCATTGAATGACATGAAGGAGAAGGTGCCATGACTCATCGCGAGGAGTAACTGGCTTGTTAGTGGCGCAAATGTTTTATCTCGCTAATTCATCACTTACTTCCAACAGAATCACCTTGTGCAGAAGAATCCCTCTTCTCATGTTGGCGATCGTAATTATAACCATCATCAACAAGGCACCAAACATGAAGCCTTCGCCCCATCCCTCCACAATATATGACTCAGTATTGTGAACATCTCGCCAGTCTCCATAGGTAGGACGATCCCGCCTGTGTTTGGGGAATACGGTCGGTCCCTGACGAATTGACCACGGCATAGGAGCCATGGTGGGTGGATGATAATTAATTCTCGGATTGTGGGGAGTCGGAGGTTTGCAGTGACGTCGGACAGTGCTTACATAGGAAGGATCTGTAATCCGTGCTTGATTGGAGCGTTAGCGACCATGACAGGGTATGCTGAATTTAACCAATGGATAAATACTCATTCAAGGCTGCCTAAGAGATTTGTAAGAGCCTCTCAGATGTTTTGTGGTGTCGTGTAACGAGCCCAAGCTCATAGGTCTGTACGCTACAGGGCATTTTGCATACAAATAAAAATAAAAATTCTTTTAAACTTGAAGTTTCAATTTTGCGAAGTGTAATTTAGCTATTTCCATACCCTTTCCCACAATTATAGATTATTATAATTAATAGAGGTCGTGAACTTTTGATGTGAAAGTCGTGACTTCTAGGTTTTAAGGCCTGAAAGCGTTTTCGCGAAGCCTGAAGATACCTAGAAAATGCCCTGTGCGCACAGACCCATGGGCTTGGGCTTGTAAGGGATGTGATTTTGGGCTGAACCATGATGCACAGAAATATCAAATGTCTATGGATGGACGACTTAGATCGAGTTGGAGTGGAGCTGATGGGATTAATACTAAACTTTCGCAACGATATTAACTATAAATACCGATTCAAAATAACGGCATTCCCATAATTTATAAACCTGTGGGCCATATACGTTTGTGATTTTCTTTCCAAGCTACATTAGAAAACCTTCGTAGAATACGACAGAATTCACTCGTTGTCTGACATTAACTTCTATAGCATTCTCTTTATTAATATATAGTGTATAAGATATAATTTCAAAGAGAAAAGTGATTAGATAGGTAGGAAGATCAATTGCAAAAGCAAGTGTCAAATAACTCTCCAGGGAGGGAGGAAGGCTTGAATACTAGAGGCTAGAGGCAGCCCTGGTGACTCGTGAACTTCTGTAGGCTTAGTTACTATAATTAGACCATAAGACTAGGGAGTATCGATTTCATACTCACTTTAGGCGAACTCATCAGAGACTTTGCCATGACAGCTTCTAATTACTAATGGATTCCACGAAATACCCATATAAATAGCTCTCTGCTCGTCTAGTAAGCACATGCCTCCTGAGGCATTAAAGAAATTATGGCTAAGTCTGTGGTTTCATTGTTGGTTACACTGCTTTGCTGTGCCACATAGGTGGGAGTTGGGGCAAGCAAGAAGTCAGGGAGTGTTTCCGCATAACACTCTCCAACGCCATGTTGGAGTGCGGCGTGTGCAGAAAAGACAGGGTAACAATGAGTCGAGGAAGCGGAAAGTTGCACGAAACATCCCTCAACAACCAATAATTACCAAAGTGATCCTCCGCGTGCGTAATTACAAAACAGGTCACGTTCACAGTTGGCCATTCACGACCACGAGTCTCTCACTTTTGAGTACAGGTCTGCTACTACCTACCCCGCACTCGCCCTTCCAATCTATATTTCTCATATTCCGATCCTTAACATTATTTCTAGAATGAGAAGTACAAATCGTAGGAGCCATAGAGAACACATGAGTAGTTGGGGATTATCTATATTGGGAAGCATTGTAAGTGGCAAGTTATGAGCTATCAGCGTTCTTAGCTGTCTAAATACAGTACCCCCCGCCCCCCTTAAAAAGATATATTCTTGGCCTAGCTCTCTTTATGCCTTTCACGCTCTCTGAATTTGCTACAAAACGTGATTAATTGATCTGTGCCAGCCTAGCCGAGAATAAAGTAGCATCCGTAACATCGACACACGGTTACCCTCAAGCTATAACTTTTTCGGGGGACCACTACAGTATATGCCGATTTCATTGTGTGCAGGGGCCCGAAACGCATGTAGTAGAGCGTTATTTCCTTTGAATCCTTTCCAAGCCACCTGAAGCTCACTGGAAGTGCGCACGGTTGGACAGCTGGGCTGTGTTTTCAACCTAGCCCGAAATGCAAGAAACTCGCACCTATGTAGGAAATGCAATGGATGGTTCTCTCTCTGATTTGCTGTCGGCTAGATTATCCAACTGCAGAGCGATTATTTAATCTAACTTGACAAGGTGGGAGTATTAGTCCTGGGAAAATGGTGTGGAAGACTTGGGAGGGGAGGGGGAGATCCGTTGGACTCCCGAATGCTTATAAGCGTCAGTCACTTCGTGTTCTACGATTCATTCGCCAAACCATACTGCAACAACGGAGGCGCCCGGCCAACATTAAAGTAATAGCAAGAGACGAAGGCGTCCTAGATATCCAATATGTATACAACCACGAAGGTCTTCCCACAAGGATTAAGGACTAACGTCTGATTTCCAGCTGCACATCCACGCAAGTCAACATGAAAGCCCCAGCTGCACTCCTCACCCTCCTCGCGGGCTTCGAAATGGTCTGGAAGATAGCAGCAGCACCTCTTCAATCAACTGCTCTAGCAGAAGCCAACATTTGAATCACGCGAGCCGGAAACCAAGGCTGCTGTTACTGAGACGCGCTCGGACGCAGAAGAAGACCAGTATGTGCGCAGATAAAACCTCTCAATTCTTCTCAAGCAAAGTCACTGATATTTATATTTGCTAAAAGTGATTACTTAAACCTAACCCTTGGCGGCTTGTGACTCGTTATGTAGTTGAGCTTACATGGCACGACGAGAAAGTGTTGGTGGATATGAAGATAAGGAAGATTTCTGATTTCGAAGGTGATTTGGTATGGAAAGGGCTCTACAATTGTTGAATATACCTGGGGTCAATACACTCAATTATGATTGCATCTTGCTCGAAGTGAACCGGCCCCTTTGAGTATTACAATGACTTCCCCCTGTTCTTTCTCTGCCTAGTTCCCGGGAGATGAACGAGACCGTGACCAGATGCTAGTCATTGCCAAGAATCCTAAGTTACTCTTTCTACCTACAAGATTTACCAGGCAAAATTCCATAGCTATCTTATCCCAAATCAACCTCTTTCCAGAAGCAGCTAATGTTCACCTTGGCGGCCAAGATTTGCCAAGCTTTGTCCGTTCTTAGGTCCCACTGCCCAGAACGGACTGGGCTGCCCGGAAGAATTATTCTCAGTAAAATGATAGGTTAGGTTCGGTTACGCCTTCGCTTGATCGTGTGGGTCTGGCATTTTGAAGTATCCTCGTCGTTTAGCGTGGAGCTAGCTTCATCTTCGGAAGAACTAGCGTCCGGCAATCCTTTTGAAACGCTGTATTATTCCTTGTCCAGCTTCTAAGCTTCCCTTCGTTTAAATTTTGGTCCAAAAATCAACTGTTTATATCGCATATTTTCCTGCACGGAGCCCAGGATCGCGAGACACTGGCAGAAACTTTGTGTACTCCAGGGGAAAACATAAATAGACACAGTAGTCGCCAATGTGCACTAAGGGCTGTCGACCGGGCGCCAAATAATGGCTCACATCCCCCCAACAATAAGCGATAGGCAGGCGTTGAGTATGAAACCTCAACCGACACCACCATCAAGGGGTGGAATCTTTCCGCAAACACCACAATCAAATCATTTGAATCACTCTCTCCCTCTCACGTACCTCTCATACCCGCTTCAAGTCCTCAACCCTCACTAACACATACCCAGAGTTCGCTTCGCATTTACCGATGTCGTCGCCTCAACACGAAAATTATGAAGCTGAGCCTTGCTTCATTCTCGCCAGCCTCGGCGACACCGAAGACCTTGAGAGATACGAAGTAGGGGGCTTCCATCCCGTTCATCTGGGCGACGTCTACGACGGACGCTATCGGGTTGTGCACAAGCTCAGCGCTGGCGGCTTCTCTACTGTCTGGCTAACTCGGGACAACAGAGAGCATAGTTGGGTAGCACTGAAAATTATTGCCGCTGGTACCTCGAAGTGTATTCTTGCGAAACGCGAGTTGAGCCGCTATACTGCCTCACAGTATACAAGTGATACTGTATCCCTCTTTCTCGTCAAACATCGGAATTTTACCCTTGATGGGCTAAACGGTCGCCATCTATACCTCGTTATCCCCATCTTAGGCCCACCCATGTCTCGACTATCGGATGGCCTTTTATCTAGGATCAGACCATGGCTATCTCGTAGAACTAGCTACTAAGCTACAAGGGCCCTACCTGATCTGTATGCGCAAGGTCTGTGCCACGGAGGTGAGTCAGTTATGTACCGAACGGATATCCAGCCATCGTCATTATTACTAATATATATAGACGTTATAACGGCTAATATCCTCCTCGGTCTACCGGGTATCGATCGTTATACCGAGAGCGATATTTACCGCCTGTTTGGTAAACCTGAGATTAAATCGCTCAAAACCGAGTTTGGAGAGATGATAGGTCCAGGTGCCCCTCGTAATATCGTAAAGGCGCTCGATTTTCTCTCTTCTCAAAAGAATTTAGTCAATAAAGATATCAGACTAGCCGACTTTAACCAGTCCTTCCCGGCTTTATTACCTCCAGAAAATATACTAGGTACCCCAGTTGAATTTTTGGCACCGGAGGTGGCGGTAGGCTTACAAGCTAGTCCTGGAAGCGATATTCGGGCCCTCGGCTACTCTATCTTTCGAATCAGATCGGGGAAGCCCCTTTTTCTGGATACGAAGTGACTTCCTTAGCAGATTTGATAATAATTATTGTCCAGACTCTCGGTAATACACCTGCCTCATGGGGTAATATATTATTTGATTCTGATAGATAACCGATAAAAGAGCCTACCAAAGGCGAATCGCTTGGGAAGTGGGAAGCAAGCGCTCGATTGAGGATCTAGTTCACAAGATATAGGACTAACCCGATAATGCTACGCCAAGACTAGCAGGGTTCGACCAGAACATCAAGCATGGAATGTGGACGAAAATAAACCATACCCTCTATGCTTCTCGGATACTATCTGAAAGTCTACAGCGACGAAAGTTAATAATATCTATCTGTATAGTTATAATAATAAGACGAAAGAACTCCTCCAGGCGATGACACAGATTTCCAAGGACGAAGCAGCCTTGCTCTACGATCTCCTGTCTAAAATATTTGTATACTATCCACGAAAGCGCTTAAGCGCTAAAGAGATGTTAAATTATCCTTGGTTTCACATGGATGGTTTATTATCGGAGGAGCGCACACATACCAAGATGGGCTAAGTCCTCGAAGGTGCCACTCTCCCAAGCTTCAGTTGCCTGATCTTCTCTTAGTTGCGGGAATACGATTCACGATTCTGTGCATGGTGTTCCATTACACCACTACCGGAGAGCTCAAATGGTTGGGTGAGATTATGGTCTTTTTGTTGATGGAACGAGGAACCCACAAGACAAGCCATCTCCCTTCCCAGAGTACTCTAGCAGTGCTATCTAGAAATTGGAAGATGGTGTAGTTGAGAGATGGTTGGTTGGAAGAAAGAAATCAAGTCAATTTAAAATTCAATTCTACTATGAAGCTCCTGGCCCTATCGTAGATACTTTGATGATGAAGTTACGTTGCCTCTTAACACCCATGAATGTTATTTCATAACAATCTGGGGAACCAGATACATGAGAGATAATTGACATGCATAATAATGCATTGGGATACAGCATGCCCCCGTGCAACATGTTTGTAGGTAAGTGTGATAGTGTTTGAAGTGCTGGCGACAGGATAAGAGTACGGTGGTTAGTTGCTTTTATTTGCCCCGACCTTTCCCTTTACTTGTCCATCCAATACTGTGCGCTATGGTACAGTACGAGCGTTGTTTCATGCAGAGACGCATTCGCACTTACTGTGGCATAATCAGAAGCCAGAGAATTCGCAGCTTGGCCGCTTGTGTAAAACTACAGCTATAGCCAAAGGCGATTCTTCGCACCAATGACCTTGACAGCGATGGCCGCTAAGAGACTGCGCAGGAAACTCGAGGCTGACGGGAATTCTTACCTAGCCACACTGTAGCAGGTGGTCGATGCTCTCACTAACGTTATTGCGACATCTCAGATATCCCCGCAGTTACTAGGAATAGGGCCTCGCCACGACAGGGTATCTCTCCTAGCCATGACAATGAGGCGCTCAAAGATGTAGATTCCTTCACTTCGCTTGTTAGAAGTCTTTCATATTAGGCGAGGATAATAATGCAAGTGATGGCAACGAGCCTCTTTATGTCCAGGATATTCTAGCGAAGAGAATCTTAAATAATAAGTACTTGTGGAGTTATATTAAGAATTATAATTAGAATAGGTATTCTCGAGAGATCTTATAATCCCCTTAGACTAGCACTGGTCGCTTGAAACCACCAGAGCTATTTACTGCAAAGAAACCCGCCGAGGAAAGCGCTTACTATTCGCTCTACCAAGTATTCGACGTAGGTAATAATAGAACCCCATTTCCACTGCATGATAGTTCTATTCCTAAGGATATACTAAAGGGCCAAGCAGTCTGATATCTTATTAAGATTAGTGCCGTCCCACTCTGGTCTCCAATGTCTCCCGAATATCACAGGATATTAATACTAATGCCACGAGGCTATATCAAGATATTGACAGGATCATAAAAGTTATTAATTACTAATATATGAGTGTAATGTTTTTAATTATTTCATAGTATACTTCGAGAACTAAGACCATTATTTTTGCAGCAGTTTATCTGAGTATAAACGAACTCCTCGTCTGACCCAGCTGCGGTCGTCGGCTCGCACTTTCGGTTGCGCAGCGTCGAGGGTCTGCGTATTGTCGACGCTTCGGTATTTCCACAGACGCCGGGGTTCTTTCCTGTCAGCTCTGTGTACATGATCAGTGAGAAGGCGGCGGATGTCATCATGGCAGATAATTCATGAGATGATCTGTGTCATGGGAGCGACATGCAATAAAAGTGTCTGGCACCTTGAAGTTTTTCTTCGTGTCTATACCGATGTCATTAAATCCTTCATTTGCTCCGTGAAGCGTTGACTGCTAAGAACCAGACGAAGAATACCGCTCGCTGACATGCGCAGTGTGTCAAAGGAATACTCAAACTACTTAAGTTACTTAAGTATATACTCATTGAGTATTGAGTAGAGTATAGGTAGCCCCTCTATGACTAAGCTTAAGTAGAGTAGAGTAGACTACTTAAGTAGTTTAACTACTCATCACGTGGTTTATTTTATTAAATATCTCTTTTTATGTTATAAATACTATTTAATTCTTTTCTTTATTATCTTTCTCTACCTTTATTATCTTTTTTACTACTTATTATACTAGTAAAAATTTATATAGTAATCACGTGTTATTTTATACATGTGACTTCTAAATAATAAATCAAAGAGAAAAGAAATATATGGGGCTTATTTTGACTTCTACTTACTCTTAGATATAATATAACCTTTTAAAGTAAATTTAAAGCTAATAAATAAGTCGGGGGACTCCCTTATAAGGATATGTGCTTGCACGTGACTCACTACTTAAGTCACTTAAGTATATACTCAATGAGTATTGAGTAGAGTATAAGTAGGACATATTTTGGCTGAGTAGAGTATGAGTAGGACCCACTACTCTACTCTACTCTACTCATCTCATTTGACACACTGGACATGCGTGACCCTGTGTCTATGTTTTTATGACATTATAGTTATTCTACATTCTATCTGTCTACGCAAAAGCTTCTGTGTTGTAGTATGCATTCCCCTCAAACAGGCGCCGGGCAGTTCTTGACACCGAGACCTTCTCTATCTCTGTTCCACCTGCGTCATCCTTCCTCGTTTGAACAAGAACCCCCATTTCGCCGCTGCGGTGTTTAATGTTTACTCTGCACTTACTCACACCTGCACTCCCCTCAGTGTCGTAGACCTTTAGCTCTCTAGGCGGCGTCCCCGGCGGTGTTACCATGTCAGTCTCAGCTGCGAGTTGATTTGCAATAGTCCCTTCCGTGCAAACAGCGGCCCCCAAGCAGACACCACCAGTCAGTTGTAAGCTAGGGTGCGGCTTCCCCATGCTGAAAGACTGGACTTGTATTGTCCGTAAATCTGCAGGCGAACCTACAGACGGCGACAAAACTGCAATCTTTGGTGTTCCTCGGACAAGTGATGCCGCAGCTGCATCCTTTGCCAGGCCATACAGTACGGCTGCTTCCTGACGGATGGCCTCGATGACTTCCAAGGTTTCGGGTGCTTCGGGCCCCAAGAGATGATATACTGGGGGCAGAGAACTTGAGTCCAGGAAGACGAATGGGTTCGCAGCATCGACCAAGCTGGCCTGAACATTGAACTGTCCGAGGGCTGGTAGTGAAGAGACGGTGATCGTGTCTTGCGCGTTGCCGGTTGGGAGAAGTTTGCCAGTCATGCTCCCGGCTGGTTCTACAAAAGCGACTTCGATCTCTGAACCTTCACTCTTCACACCTCCTATCCGAAAATGACCAAACTCATTGAACCTCCCATCTGGACCTACTTCTACAGTTTCTACTAGGAGTCTCTGGGTGTTTGTGTTGAAGACTCTCACGTCAAGCTTGGCTGCTGTTAGTAAAGTTTCTCCTCCAACTTGCTCCTGGAGAACACGTACCGAGGTCTGGCCAGGGAGTGCATGCACCAACCCTTCATCCAAAGCAAATGGTCCTACACCACAGGCCATGTTGCCACAGTTTCCAGAAAAATCTGCCTGACCCTTTCCGACGGCGACCTGAACAAAGGTGTAGTCAACATCGGCGTCCTGTCTTGTAGACTTGGATACAATCGCTACTTTAGATGTCGTCGAAGTCCCACCACCAACGCCATCGAGTTGCTTTTGATCACCTCGTTGTGAGCCCATGACACTGAGTAGTACAGGGCCCCACTCCGTTTGGTCTTGAGGAAGGTGTTTGCGGTGCACAAATAGCCCCTTGGAGGTTCCTGACCGCATCATGACTGATGGCAGCACATGGCGGGTAGGAAACCTAGTTTCATTCATCATGTGAGGAGGGAGGAAATTGTAGGAGAGGTTTGGTATGCTCTTTTGGTGAGAGACGGAGTCCCTCGCGAAGGATGAAAGGTTTATGTAAGTACGTCTGAACATCGACGAGATAGATTGTCACGACACTTACGGGCGTCTTGGAACAACGGACTTTGCGCCCTAGAGTGTTTATAGGACCATACCTTTAGTCTTAAACGATCATCTAGGACTTGAGATTTGCTCTCATCCTTATTTCCGGGGCATGAGAAGGACATCGTATCGATCCTGGTCAAGCTATTGCCATGGCAAGTACTCTTTGAGTTGATATCGTGCAGAACTTGTGGAGAGCTGCCACTGGATGTCAATCCATACCGGCTGTAAAGATCCCGCGGGAACCACCAAGCGAGCAGATTGAGCAGGCCCTCTGGCAAACCAAAGTCGAGCCGCAATTAGCATTGTACCTTGGAGCTAGTTAGGGTCCGGAATCTATCCACCTACTAAGGTTTTCATGAATGGGCTCGATGGCACCCGCGGCAAATCTCTTGCCGTGGATCATTGTCATTTTCAAGACTAACCACTTCGGATGAACGCCACTCGAATGGGACCAAACATCGGTCACGGAGACCCCGCAAACCCCATCTTTATGCTCCAAACTCCAGGCCATCCTCCCCAGATTTGTGGAGATCCTCCAACTTGTCATGAGAACTTGAACATATATATACCAGCGACCTCTTGGCCTCTTGGGACCAAGAAGAACAAGCCTTGACAAGGAAAGCCACCCTCATCGCCAAAGTCTTATGCCTGGATTCCGACAAGTCCAAATCCTCTTCGCAAACTCTTAGGACGTTTACCCGAAAACCCTTGTCATCATGAAACCTGCGTTCAAGTCGTCCGATCTGACGGTCGCTGCACCTAAGGAGATCTATAACTGGCACGTCTACATCCTCGCTATTGTGTCGTCTATGGGAGCGTTCATGTTTGGATATGATTTGGCTTTCATCGGAACTGCTATCACCCTCAAACCATTCATCAGGTATTTGCACCTTACTGTCACCCACTATCAGAAATCAAATTTAACGCTATTCAAGGGATTTCGGACTCAAAGGCGCCTCGGCCGAAAGGTCAGATGCATTCGCGGCAAACATTGTGTCGCTGCTCCAAGCAGGATGCTTCTTCGGCTCCCTTATCGCAGCTCCTCTGGGCGACAAGTTGGGGAGAAGAATTACGTTGATGATTACTGGAGTTGTGTTTTGCCTTGGATCACTCATGCAGACAGTTTCATTCGGTAGCACTGCAGCAATGTTCGTCGGTAGAGCTATTGGTGGTCTTGTGAGTAGTCTCGGCCCAACCTCGTGCGCAAATATTAATGTTCGCACCTAGGGCGTTGGAGCTGCAAGCATGCTTGTGCCCTTGTATGTCGCCGAAATCTCCCCACCATCGATCCGAGGTCGCCTGGTCGGTATCTACGAGATGGGTGTCCAGATCGGCACGTGTATCGGCTTCTGGATCAATTACGGAGTGACGAAGCACGTGGCAGCAACTTCAACACAGTGGCGCGTACCTTTCGCCGTCCAGCTCATCCCTGGAGGTCTCCTGGTCCTCGGTATGATCTTCCTTCCAGAGTCACCGAGATGGATCGCTCGCTTCAAGGGCCGTGATGAAGCAGTTGCAGCTCTTTCAAAGCTCAGGAACCTCCCAGTAGATCACGAATACGTCGTCGAGGAGATCTATCGCGTCATGGACCAGATTGATCAGGAGAGACTTGCTACTCACGGCAAGGGCCTCATCGCGGAATTCCGTGAGATGGCCATGCCGGGAAATAGGAACAGAATCACCATCGGAGTCTTCATCTTCATCTTCATGCAGATGGCTGGGAGCAATGCGATCAACGTGAGTATCTCATAGTGACCTCGATACGAAGATATGTGCTAATCATTACAGTACTACTCGCCTCGCATCTTCAAAAGTATTGGTCTGACAGGCTCTAATACCGGCCTCATCTCCACCGGAGTGTATGGCATCGTGCGCCTAATTGCCATCACTATCACAATGTACTGGATCGTCGATAGATTCGGTCGAACCAAGCTGCTTATTGTAGGAAGCGCTCTTGCTGTAAGTGACTCGAACCGCCAAGGAGTCTTGGGCAGGATATGTTCTGACAAAATTAGGCTGTTGCTATGTACTCCATCGGCGGTATCGTAAAACATAACCCAATCTCTGCTACTGCCAAGCCTGCAGGCGTCACTGCTAGTGGGTACGGTGCAGCTGTCATGGTCTACGTCTTTGCAGTTGCCTTCTGTCTCTCGTGGGCTGGAGTGCCATGGATCTACTGCAGCGAGATCTTCCCGTAAGTCCGCATCCGCTTCCCAGGTTGATAATCAGACTGACAAGTTATAGTCTTCGTATCCGCAGTCTCTGCGTGGCAATATGCACAGCAACTCACTGGCTACTGAACTTCGTGATTGCTCGGAGTGTGCCGTATATGCTCACGAATATCGGATACGGAACATACTTTGTATTCGCCGCATGCATGACACTGGCAGTACCATTTGTGTACTTGTTTGTCCCAGAAACCAAAGGACTGTCGCTTGAGGATATGGACGCATTGTTCGGTATCACTGGTGCAGACCGGCACCTTTTCCCCCGCATCGACGATGCCGAGAAAGGCGACTCCGCGGTCGAGCACAAGGAGTGAAGTCGGTCAGGGTTGACTTAGCGGGGTTCATGTGGATTTTGATACGCAAGCCACAGAATGATTAATGATATTATTGGCATGATCTTTACCAGATTCCATCAAGTGCTTCGCCGTTGAAACCAAACAACATGTCCTGCACAGTAGAATTTGGATCCGTGTCATTCCAGGTTGGAACACCACCGTAAGGCATGTCAAAGTATGGTTGCATGATTGCATTGCTGGCCGACGATTGAGGGTGGGGGCTTGACGTGAAAGGCTGATGTCCCGCGTGATGGAAGTTTGCACCAATCTTGGACATGCTGTTTTGCTGTTCATGTATGAAGCTCTGGATGATTGCCTCCATATCCAACTCACCAGTAACCTGATTGTACGGCCCAATCCCAATGTCTTCCTGATGTTGATGCTCATGGGCGTTGACATCGTGCTGTTCATTCAAGGGTTGGAAAAGCTCTCCCGGAGATGTCAGAGCGGCTTCAAATGAACCCTTGCGGGATCCATCAACGTCGGTTGCCTCAGGTAAAAGCACATTCATTCGTTCCATCAGATTCAAAATCACGGTTCGTGCTCTTTGCACTGCCCAATTTGTCTCCTCATTCCGTGCGAAGACCGCCAAGCAAGTCGCCAGGCTGGTGTGGGCTTCTGATCCCGGCCCTCTCTGGGAAGCAATACGAACGTGAATGGTTGCGCTCACATATGTTGCATATGACATGAGATATGGAGCTTGTTGAATAGAAAACGTCCGATGGTAGATGCGAAGCAGCTGCACGATCTTGGTTGCAGCCATTGCACATATGGCAAATGAGTTAGTTGGAATAGATGGAGATGTCGAGTGAAGATGACCTTCTGACACGAATGGGCGATGGAGTAGGATCAAGAGAACTTTATGCATCGCTTGTAATGAAAAAACATGCGGCGGTGAGACAATACCCGACCCTCCAATACTTTCGAATCTCAAATGGGGTGGAAGAGCGGACTCCCATTTCTCAAGGTCCGAGTGTAGTGACTTGAGGTCATCGGCTAGCCTCTCTGGGGCTCGCCTTGTCGTCTTCTCCGCGTAGACTTTGTTTAGGATATCATTCATGATTACGCTAAGCTTGCAAAGCTCGGTGAATGTTGACACTGAGTACGTCGGTGAGCCAGGGTAATCCTGAGTCCCTGGAAACGCTTGCGGGTGCCATATCTCAAGTTCTTCAAAGTTGTCCTGGAAGATCATCGGGACTCGGGTGTCAGCTTCCTGCAGACTCATGGGCCGTCCTTGATAAAGAGACTGGATCTTGTCGACCACTAGATTCTGTCAGCTAATGTGAGTAGGCCTGTGAGAAGCAAAGGGTGCTGACCAAAGGCTCCCCAGAACACCCTACGTCTGATCTCGAAGTCCTCGTCTGAGAGCCTCCGCGAAGCAGACAACGAGAGATCATCAATATGTAAGCCAAGATCAATTATCATCCTGAAGGCCGTTCCAGCGTAGAGCCATGCTGCACTCCTCTCATCCCCCAGAGCAAACAAGGAACTCGTCATTATGAGAAGGGCTTGTATGGTAGTTATCTTGCTCCGGTCCAAGGCTCCACCCAGGAGCTCTCTGACCCGCTGGCGGAAGGGTTGACCAGCGGCCTTGCGATTGCTACGCATCTCGAGACGCGTGCTAAACTTTGATGCACCAAAATAGATGGCATTGAGGAGAAGTTTGGAGAAGTATGGCCCCTCGCATGCCATGTCGCGCATGAAGGCTGGCCGGTACGTGATCAGGGAGGAGTGATGTTGCCGATTCCAATGGAGAGAGAGGAGGTGCATCCCAAGCTCAGGATCCACCCCGTCAAAGTCGAGACGACCAGCGCTGTAATTGATGCTCTCCATCTGCCCTGAAATCTGTCAGTGGTTCTATCTCAACCACCGATCAATGTCGGGTGACTTTACGTTGTCGCGTCGCCTCGCCCATCAGCATCAGCTGCGTTCTCTCTGAGACTTGGCCGGCACTACTGTTATTTGTACTTCTAGCATCTTGATGAGGCCCGCCATCCTCAAACAGAGCACTCGTCCTACCATAGTAACTCACTAGATCACTGGGTGGGACAAGTTGCCGCTGGCTGTTTGGTGGTGCTGTTGCAGAGAACGAGTCCCGCTGATGATCCGCGCCCACCGAGACTTCTCGCGATTCAATGACCGACATATCATTACTGGCATCGTGCATACTGTGGACGCTGTGCACGCTGTGGTTGACGCTAGATGGCGTAGAGTGCGATTCTGCAGCTACATTTTGAGGCTGTACGTCACGGAGTTGTGACTGCGCTCGGAGCCTCTGGACTTCTTGCTCCAGCCTCGCGATCTTTGCACTTGACGGCCTCGCCTTCTTGGGTAGGTCAACATAGATGCACTCCTTGCCATAGCTCCCGCAGTTGGTACATTGCGGGACCACGTTGTCGCATTTCAGCTGTTCGCAGCGATATCAGAGGGGAGTTGGGCATCGGATGTCGGGAGCTGCACGTACCTTGCGGAGCCGACAGAACTGACAGGCTCTCGGTGCGCGTCGTTTCGGTCTCGGCTGCGAGGGTTTGTCGCTGGTGTCATCCATCCCGTGGGATTTGGGAAAATTGTCGTCTCCTATTTCTAGATTCTGCGGGGGATGGGGAGAGTTCCCGTGGGATTGCAGAGAATTGGGAAAAGGAATGCAATGGAAGACTGCTCGTGAGGTTTCTGCCACGGGAGGGTCCTTGTTGACTGGTGTCTTGGCCGCGGCTAGTCGCCGACCAGCTAATGCCGCGGGTAGAGAGTTGCCGTGGAACTTGTCCCCGGACCAGGACCGAACAGATAGCCTCAAAATAGGATGAATAGAGATCAGGTAAAAGATATCATCAATCATGTTCAGCCTCTTGAGAAATTTGGCCCAAACAGCGAGCTCCAGCAAGCATGGCCACCGCGGCAGTAATCACACCAGTACCCGTACCAAAGCTGGCGTCCAAGGCATGATACCTGCTCTAAACAATCCTGGATTTGTCACTAACAATCTTCAGAAACAACAAATAAGCCCAGTGCTATCATTGTTTGCTGGCGGCGTTGCAGGTGGAGTAGAGGCAGCAACAACCGTAAGCTCGTCTTTACTTTGCGATACGTGAGCTCCAACTTACCAGTACTGTAGTATCCATTCGAATTTGCCAAAACTCGTAGCCAGCTTGCATCTAAGGCTCCAGGCCAAACACCGATATGGCATATGGTAAGGAATGTACTAAGGACTGAGAGGATCTCGGGTCTCTATACTGGATGCTCGACCCTCGTGGTGGTACGTGCCTGTTCCCTTCTCCACTCCAGGGTGTCTAAACCCGAAGCTACTGCTGATTTCGCAATAGGGAACAGCATTCAAAGCCGGTGTCCGCTTCCTAACCTTTGATACCATCAAGAATGCCCTTGCCGACGAGAATGGCAAGATATCTGGGGGACGCGCCATCCTGGCTGGAAGCTTAGCAGGGTGCGCCGAAAGCATCCTCGCCGTAACCCCAACGGAGCGTCTGAAGACGGCGCTCATCGATGATGCAAACAACCAGAAACGATTCAAGGGAAGTTTCCACGCACTCCGCATCTTGGTAGCAGAGAGGGGCATTGGGAATCTCTATAGGGGGTTAGTTTCGACAACGATGAAACAATCTGCGACTTCAGCTGTCCGCATGGGATCCTACACAATCCTGCGGGGGATGTCGCAAACGCACAGTGTGCCCCAGAATACCTTGGCGACTTTCCTTATGGGCGCCACAGCAGGCACAATCACTGTCTATGCGACCCAACCGTTTGATACGGTCAAGACTCGAGCTCAGAGTGCTGCTGGAGCAGGGACTATTGAAGCGATGAAGAGCGTGCTGAGAGACAAGGGGCTATTCGGGTTCTGGGCTGGAAGCACGATGAGGTTGGGAAGATTGGTGTTAAGTGGAGGGATTGTATTTTCAGTGTATGAAAATATTGTCCGTGTCTGTAATAGTGCGGGGTACTAATAGAAGACCAATATACCATCTAAATCGCTGGGGTTGGGGTCTTTCGAGTGGTCTAGAACAAGGTAAAGACTGGAAGCAAGGTAAATCTTTTAGAATCTCTTTATTATTATAAAGTTAGTACTATTTATAAAGTATTAGAAATAGCCCCTTTAAGGCTTCTTAAAATATATTAAGACTAGAAAGAAATAAGATAATATATAATCTCAAGTTCTAATTATTATATATTCCAGAATAGCTTTATTTTTCTATTCTTTTAAAAGCGCTAGGCATGCATTTTAATTAGAAAACTGTGAGGCGCACAATAGCAGGGTGCTACGCAAGTAGTCAAGGTAAGGGGTGGAATATAAGGTAAAGTATGGAGTGAAGCGTGGAAATGTAATTGATTCCGAGAACTGGTTCCTATTAAGAAACTAATCAATGCCCATTTCTAAAGCTCGCATGCCTCCATATATATTACCTAGCGTTCCGCTGGGTGTGCGGAAGCACTAGTCCCAATTAGGGAATGCGATCCCATATAAGCACTAGCCCAATTAGGCTACTAAATCTAGCTGGACGTTCGCTATTAATGTACGCATTACAAAAACATTTATAAAGTCTATCGTTCTTTATATTAGTATATACTTCAAGATATATCTTATAATAATATAATATTTCATAAAACGTGTTTGGTAAATATCTGAAGAGAATGCAATAATACTTAAGATAAGAGAGGAGGATAAGTGCTTGTAAGAAGAGATTTATATTGCTTTCTTTAATCAGACTTTGGGAACTATTCAGGTATATTACTTTATAAAACTCAAAAGTAGCATTAGTAAAAGTAATGGCGTGGTAGTTTCAAGTAAATAGCAAGATAATGGAAAATGCTGTTCTTACTTATTTGCTTTCTTGGTTTCGGTTTCTTAATAGCTTTTTAGAAGTTCGTGTAGTAAGCCACATATAATTATTAGAGAGCTTAACAAATCCACTCCTCAATTCTTCTCCCAAAGAAGATATTGCCCGAAGATGTCGAGAAGTGTCTTTCTAAATATAGGAGGAAAATAAAATTGATTTAGAGGGATAGGGAGGACAGAAGATTATAAACAAGAGGCAGGCTACCTGTAAATGGATAGATAACCAGTAGTCTTATAAGATGAAAAACCAGATCGCAATAATAGACATTACCCGATGAAGTCTCAGAGTCCCTTCTTCTCAGATTTGTTTTCATGTCTGGCTCCCTTTGTAGCAGAAGCTCGCCGTAATGTGGGTCGGGAGAGATGGATACTGTATATATTTACACCTGCCAGCTGGGCTCCCCTCTTTGATCTGCTGTTGAAGCATGCTCATCGGTTATATCCATACTCTGAAGAACAGGTACCTTGATCATCGCTAGAGCATTACTGTCCGACGGCCAATGCCTTTCTTGATCCACTAGCAGTTCTTCTCCCCTTGAATCCATCAAAGATTTCTTGGAACTGCAACCTCCAACGAGACGCCACAACAGCAGACGATAATACTTCTCTTTCATCGCAAGCCAATTATTGAACTCGAGAAACCTCCACATAAAAGAATGACTTGAATATGAACCATTCCAGTCCTCATTAAACGTCGATATCCATAGAGCGTATATTCGAGGACTGAAAAAATGAGTGCAGACGATATAGGTTATAAGTGGCAACACAATAAGATAGGTGAGAGCAGCAATGACAACGCCTGTGTGCTCGATCAAACCCCGGTCATGACTCATAATAATGAGTTTAACAAGCAGAATAATAAGTAGGAAAAGATTGTGCAGGAGGAATTGATGCCTTTGTAGCGAGCTACCCCATGCAATAGCGTAAGATGGGCGTCTCGGATAGACTTTTCTTTCGTGTTTAGGACCTTGGAAAATCTCTTAGCAGTGTGTAGTTAGCATATAGCTGGAAGCCTTGAACTTACAAGTCTCAATAACCAGCTCCCATATTTCCAGTGTGGGCAAAAACTACTCAAGCTACTCAAGCTACTCTAGAGTAGTCTTGAGTAGAGTAGAGTAGAGTTTGAGTAGCATAATATGGTACTTGAGTAGAGTAGAGTACAGTACTACTCTAGAGTAACTCAAGAGTAGTCACGTGCAAGTCACGTAAGTGTAATAAATCAATATTTATTTAATTATTAATAAATAAATAAGGTATATATTAAGCAGTACTATATAATTTAAGCTAGAGCTTATATAAGGCTACTTAAATACCACTTTTCTTCTATAAAAACCAGATTTCCCTCCTCGAAATCTTTCTTTTCCTGCTTTTTTTCTTCTTCTTCTACTTCTTCTAATTCGTCTTTAAATAACCCCCAGCTTTTTAAGTAAGATATTATCTTAATAGTACTCTTATTAAGTCTATTATGTAATTTAAATAATAAGAGTACCTTGAGAGAAGAGTTTGCCCTTAATAGCTAAGGAAGCCTAAGAATATATTAAGGTTCTACCTCGCTTACCAAGCCTTGCCACTATTTGATTGGGCAGTTCAGTGGCGCTAGACTCGGGCCACCCCGGAGCCTTACCTAATTAGGCTAGCGTGTCACGTGTAACATCACGTGTTGTATCACGTGTATACTACTCAACTACTCTAGAATATTCTAGAGTAGTTGAGTAGAGTATTGAGTAGAGTAGAGTAGAGTATGAGTAGTGAGAAATTTATTTGAGTAGAATATGAGTAGGGCCCACTACTCTACTCTACTCTACTCATTTCCCACACTGCATATTTCGGTCAGTTTGATCCCTTCGAACAGAGTCGATGACAAGGTGGTACGCTTGGGAGTCTCTGATTCGGGCATGCAATCTAGCTCTTTTACCTCCCAAAGCTGGAGTGGGCAATCATACTGTGCCCTTATCGTCTGGCTATTTTTCCCTTTTCTGACACCCTTGACGAGAAAGCATGCCCCGGGAATCCGTGTGGCAAAGCTGTTGCTTTCGCTCTTCATTGGCCACCGTTCCATGAGAATACCAGTAGCCACATGAAATATTGCTGTTGGCTCGTCCTCAATTTCTCAACAAACTTTGACGAGAAATCCTCGATTGCTTTCTAGGTCTCTTATATAGGTCCTAGTTGCCTCGCTATGAAGCAGTCTCCCTTTAAAAACAAGGATCTTTGGAGCGAATTCTGATGCTGTGGAAATAACGAGTCCCGCCTTTCCGTTCCTCATCACTTGATCCGCAGAAAGTCGCGAACCCCTCGGTGAAGTAGGGATCCAACGTTCGATATGGTCTTTACCCGCTCGTAATCGCGGACCATGGTTGTAAAGGAGAGACACAGGGAGTTCTGGAAGGCTGTACAGTATTGCCTTCATTCTATCGTCACCCTTCAACTTCATGATCCGTCTTGCGTTGAAAGAAAGCAAATTAGCCAAAATCACATACAGGTCATCCGGCATGGTCGTTGTTCGCGTCGTCAGATTGTTCCAGACTTTAACGAAGAGGGGAAGCAACACGCTGTCGGTATACCTCCCTAAGAGATCTAGATCTTTTTCTTCCTTAGCTCTTTTTATCGTCCAACTAATTCCACCAAGCTCATATTCATCTAACAGCTTCTCCTGAAATGCGAGACCAAAATATCGAAATTGGGACATCGGGGTTGTCGAATTGAGAGTCCTAGATCTGCGGTCACTTTTTTCTGATGGCATCCACAAACACAACGGCTTGCAATAAAACCAGAGGCCAATGCGGACTGTGGAAAGAAACTGTTTCGCCATTTCATGCAAATCTTCGATGCGCTGGCCCGGAGATCTTGAGGCTCCATTTGGAGAGCAACATCCGCGCACTGGAAGTAGCAAGACCGGCTAATTGCCCCTTCTTGCAGTATCCAGCATCGACGCGCCCAAGTTGAAAATGCAAGGCGGGCGAAAACTTCAATGCTGTCGAAACTTCCAACCTGAATTCTGAGGATTTCCCAGTCTAGAATGAGCGTCTTTTCGGCCTGTGCATATGTTGGTGCCATTTTGTTAATAGCAATCGTCTTCAGATCATCACGTCCCATTTCTTTCGCTGGGATGCACAAGGTATCCATCCAGAATAAAGGCGAGTTGCTGCTGCCACCCATAATTGTTTTGGTCTCTCCGATCGAATCTTTGTCGACACGAAAACCAGTTCCCGAAAAGTAGTGGATCACTTTGGGACTAGACCCACCCAACGAAGATAAACAGCCTGTGATCCACTCGAGCTGGCAAGTCGGAAGGGAGTTGGTGCATTTATTTCCAAGGCCATCGGACCAGACATGAGAGATGGCGGTGTACCGACTAGCTGGCTTTAGCGGTTGAGCTTGTATCTCCAAATTACCTTTCGCCATCTTATGGATGGAAACCAGTGGTATCCCACCGCTTCTGATTATGGCGTACAGCTCTTTTTCAGGAGTTCCAATCTCTGCGCAGTTGCATCCCGGAGTTCGATGTCTCGGTTGGTACCCGCTCCAGTCAACGTCGTCAGCAACACACTCGGTTTCCGTACACTTCTTATGATTTCTCTCTTTAGTCTCTCTTCTTCGGTCAATTTGGGCCAGATAGTACACAGTTGGAAGACTGTAACTTTTACAGATCTGCTGTATCTGCCACTGGCACCATCCATTTGCCTTCATTTGATTTTCAATGAGCTGCATGGAGACACTAGAAGGCTTCAATGGAAGCGTATCCGGGTTCCACTCTTTCCAGGCTTTCAGTAGCGGACTCAGTCTCCCACCATCGCTCTTGCCCCAGCCTTTGGTCGAGATCATTCTCTCAACCAACTCTTTAAGGGTCCTAATGAGGACCTTGACCGACAGAATCACTCGTGCAATATCACTCTTATATCCTCCTGACCAAGCTCTGGTTTCGTAAACATCGAGAATGGCCGCGGCGGACTTCAGCAATTCCAGTAGCTTATCACACATCGAGAAGGTTAGAGCTTCGGGAAGACCGTCCTCCATAGGCAACCGAGCTTCCATCATGGCCATGGCGTGAGGTCCCGTACAGTTGATAACTACTTCCCCTTCGCTATTGGCTGTTGAGAAGTCCTCGGTCTTGACTTTCTTTCCCACAAACTCTGTCAAAATCCCAAAGAACAACCATGACTGGAGTAGAGAAGCACACGCTTCTTCGCTATGCCCGTCCAAATGGAGTTCATCAGCGGCGCCGAAAGCTTGTCGTTTTCCAAACCCATCAAATGGTTCTTTGAAGTCATAGCCGTTTGCTATGAATGGGATTTCGAGTAGGCCCAGGACAGGGTTGCCATGCGGAGCACTTTTGTTCCTTGGGGCTGGAAATAGCATTATTCCACCTAAAGTGGATTTAGGATTTGTATATCTCAACGAGAATGTAATGATTCCCGATCTGCAACAGTTGGGGGGGTGGCAACGGAGATTCGGCTATGTTCGTTTTTGTTTCTTAGGCAACCGTGGTTGTCCCGAAGGGTTACAATGATGCCATTCCGTGGCGCCCAATCAAAGGGTGGCTCTCTGTGCAGTCTACGGTAACAGTTGCCGCGGTCTGGCATAAATCAAGGCCGCGAGGACAGATATGACGTAGAGAACAGCGTCGGGAAAGTTCTGCTAGGGAAGTCGTACGTAGCTAGCAAAGTATCCGTACGCGGCTGGACCCAGCGTAGCGTCCAGCAGTTTTGAAAAGAAAAACTGTGTGCCCCTGCAAATCCCTGCAACACCCCTGTTCTGCTCGCGTAGCATTCCTAAAACATGGGTATACGCCCAAAGCGGTAATGACAGGAGGCCAACTCTGATTAGAATGCATAAGCACCCTCTTTGGGCAAACCCTAGAACGGGTGCTTACGATGGTACAGCTGGTATGTTTTGGCCCCTGTCGACAGGGGGGGTACATCTTCAACACCACGTAACTCTTGTAGTTTTGGACGAAAAATAATTATAAAAACAGGTATATGCTCCCTAAGACCAGGTGAATATAAGAATACATGTTTCCTAGAAATTTTGGATTGTTGTGGTGGCATTACTAGGAAGAACTGCGACCCCTGCAAAAAACAGGGACCAAAACATACCAGCTGTACCATCGTATGCATTTGAGAATTTGATTCCCTTCTAGCCCCCTTCCCCTGTACTTAGCAAGCTAATTTTTGTAATTTTATCGTAAAGTAAGGCTTTCTTTTTCGGCTATTCTTTAGCCCCCGGCACGCGTACTAAAGGCGGGCAAGAAGCACGTCCCTCTCTTATCCTCCAAGAATCGCTTAAAAAGTATATCCTCAACGCACGCGTATACTCAAGGTATACGCATACGCTCCGCACGCCGTCGCGTGCCGAAGGCGTGTGACGCCGTGCCCCTAGCCCATTAAGGTCCTGGTATTGGTAGATATAAGCCTTAGAGCTCCCAGAATTAGCACGATGGCTAGTTGCAGACACAAACACATTTCCGCGAACTCCTGAGGCCTTTCCTGTCGTTCCGACTTTCATGAATAGCGAGAAGGCTTCTGATACTATTTTGGAGGATGCGAAGAACGAAACGGGTTGTTGGGTGTGGCGAAGATGTGGAATCAGAAATGGCTTGGAGAGGGATTATTCGAATTCAACGCCTTGATTTGAGCGAAGACCGAGCGCGAGGATCGAAACTGTTAGTTATCTCCATACCGGCTGCGTTTTAATGATCCCTTCGATCGACTTATTATAGAGTTTTATTGTAAAAAAAAATTTTATAGGATCTTCACCACAGGATATGAAACCAACCGTAGTCTTGATTCTTATTTCGGTTTTTGGAGGCACGTGGGGTGGTCACGAGATTGATTCGCGTGAAGAAGTCAGGAGCCTGAAAAGGTGGCATGATCGTGCAACGGCACCTCCAACCCATATAATTAGATCGAAGGCCACAGATATCTCTATTGGAGAGTTATAAGACTCATTCTCAGAAATGGATTTCCTCCACACCCTCTCCCCTCTTGCACCATTGGCGCTGCAAGCAACCAAATTCGCCTTGGAAAAAGCGTCCTCTCCGGCCAACGACCTTGCAAGCGAAGCTACTGCAAACAACCTCAAAGAAGTCCGATTCATATTATCAAAACATCTCAAGATCGATCGCGGTCCTGCTCTTGTTGCAGCGGCGTCCTTAGGTCACCTAGCTATTCTCGATCTATTGCTCCAAGCAACTCCATCCCAAGACCACCGTCGCCATCATGAGGAGCCAAAGAAGATCGACCCAAATGTTTGGTCATCTGGCGAGACGCCTCTGTTGGCAGCTGTGAAGAAACAACACCTTAAAACTACGAAGTGCCTCTTGGAAGCTGGAGCAGAGCCGGGCATCTGTCCAAAGACAGGTACAACAGCTCTGCATGAGGCCGCTGGACTTGGAGACATCGACATCGTTGAAGCACTGATAGCATCTCATGCCGATATAAATTGTCCCAACGTTGCTGGTGATACAGCTCTGATAATCGCATCCCGTTCAGGGCACTCACGGACAGCTAGATATTTGGTGGAGCACGGCGCAGAGATCAATACCAAGAACAAGAAAGGCAACACGGCATTGGCAGTGGCAGCAAAGCATGACAGGAGTGAAGTCGCTGAAGCTCTGTTGAAAGAAGGAGCCGAAGTCAAGGTGAGGGATAAGAAAGGCAGAACTCCCCTGCATAGAGCGGTCGAAGGGAGCTGGTTGATAGATGGAACTGGAGTTGGTGCTAAGGAGGACATAGTCAAGATGTTGATGCGGGCTGGCGCAAATCCTTACGCAAAAGATATCGAAGGAAAGACGGCTGGTGATAGAGTCGGTTGGTTGAACGGGGGAGAAAGGCTGAAGAGTCTGCTGGAAAAGAGAAGTAGGTCCTGGGATCCTCCACTCAGAGATCGCCAGGGGAGGTCAAGAACGTTTTGATCCAATAGGTGGAGATTTTATGGATAGGTTTAGCTATGTTTGCGTTAAGTAAGGCTTTGACCTTCCAATTGCCAAAATGAGAACCACTCACTGTGATTGATCTTGGATGCACGTAAAGTCATTGGCACACTGCGATGGTCAAATTTTACCCAAGCGAGGTGTGTGGAAGGCATTTATATGGCCAGACACTCCATCGCAAGTTATCGGGTTAAAGTCTTTCATACCACCGAGTGCGCGGCTATTGATAAGAATTATTTCCTGTTGTAATGAAGTTATTAAGCTCAATCAATCTCATCTTGCCTTTGGGTCCATCCAAACTCTCATTTCGTATCCAGCCTTCGCCATCACACCGCCAAAGCTCTGCAAGATTATCCATAATTTCCTCGGTATGAAAGTCACCACCCACAAGAGCCCATAGCCAATGCACCACAGTATCTCCCCTAGCTCACCCAGAATGAGCTTCATCATCTTATAGCTTGCGTCCCCAAAAGACATAATCCACGACCAGATGAGTTTTGGCAAAGTAATAAAGACTTCCCTCAGTACATCACAAAACCCATTCCAGATATCCTTCAAGGTCAGGCTTCGGAAGAAGGAGACAATCGCTGTAACGACGGTCGACAGAAAAGAAATGATCCTCAAGATCGCATTCCAGACAACTTTGGCCAACGAAGTCAATCCATTTGCGATCCATCGAGCCAAAAGTGCCACTGCCTTTGGAAGTTTCACTGTCACCAGTTTCCAAATCCATCCAGCGATATCCTTGATCACCTCTGGAATCCCCTGGATGACTTTCCAGAGCCATTTTCCAGTTCCCCTAATTGCTTTCCCAATCCACTTCACGAATTTTACCACTCTTACTGGCGTCTCCCTTAGCTGATGCATACACCAGGGTCCAAACTCCCTCCGATGCTTCCAACACCAAGCAGATGCTTTCGCTAGAGGCTGGATGATCAAATGTTTTGGTACACTCCACAAAAAGAATTTCTCGATATCCCAAACGAAGAACTTCACGAACTTCCCGATTCCGGTAGCTGCCTTCTTTGCGCGTCGGATTGCAGTCATATTCTTATGCTTCCATCTTCGGAATCCTCCTCCGCGTCGGGCTGGTAGATAGTCGACTACTTCGCGATGACCATTTTCAGCTGCGAGCCGGAGGGCAATTTGTCCGTCGGGAGCAATCAGTGAGTCATCGCAGTGGTATTGCTCCATGAGAAGTTTGACGAGCACCAAGTGACCAATGGAAGCAGCCAACTGCAAGGGCGTCCGAAATGTAGCTATGTCTATAGTAGGCTCAGTCTCGGCCCTATATCTCTCAAACGAGATCCAGTGCCAATGCTTTTCCTAGGTCGTGTCAACACACCCGAATACAGGCAGGCCAAATCTCAATAACTTACTGGATTACCAAACTCGTTGGGCTCTGCTCCCAATTCCAAAAGCTGTTGTACAACTTTCACATTCTTCTCAGAAACCGCCATTAGCAGCGGGGTCATGCCCATCATTTTCGTGTTCACTGTCACAAGGTGATTCTCAATTAACAGAGCTATCACATCTTCTTGTCCTGCTGCGATTGCTGACCAGAAGTGCTTAATTATGCATCGCTCGGCAAACTCTCGCTCCTTTTCTGTCTGCTTTCCTCCAAGGCCATCAATGTATCTCCGCCATACCGCTACATCATTCTCCTTTGCTCGGCTTGGATCTCCTAGGATATTGTTGAGGTCCCGAATTACGATAGGTGCGTTGGGGTCGTGTTCCTCGGTATAGACCGGGAGACTCTCGATCTCATCGGATGGAGGACCATGTCGGTGGAGAACGTAAGGCGGTGCTTGTGGTTCGTCGTACAACGGCGCCTGGCTGGCAACAACTTCAGAATCAAGTCTGCTCATGATGACAAGCTTGGGCGAATGCAGCAAAGCGATCAACGGAATTGGCCAGGCAGCAGGCGTGAGCGGCGTGTTGTTTGTAAGAAATTTGGCAGTATGCGTTCGCAAGTCGAAATATATCAATGGATGGATTAATGAAGATCTGAGGCGGCCCTTTCATTTTATTATCTCCTTTCGAGGCTGCCTGCTTCACTGATCAGCCTTGGGCGTTAGGCTATGCTATGTTGCAGTGGAGGCTGAAGCAATTGTGGAGCCTTTTTGCCTCGGTTGGCTCATTAAGCGAGGCGTCCTTCCTCTGGGTCTGTCCCGATGACATGCATGCAAGCATGTGCTCGACCTTGGCCACTCATTGTTGTCACTTGATACTATTGACTCTCACTTGGTCGAACGAAATCTGCCACAGTGGTTCTTCTTCTTCAACATCAGTACTTTGATGTCATTATTGTAATCGTACGAAGGGTTGTTGCGGAGTGAGGCAGCACGGCCCTTATTCATTCGCTAAATGCAGATCTCAGGGGTGTGTCGGACACTAAGCAGGGGGGTGAGAGCTTCAAAGCGGATGGCACCATAGAACCAGTTTGAGGCAGAGGGAATTGGACGAGATCAGTAACATTTCTGAGAGTGCCAATGGTTCGTTCGTGAAGCAGGGCTCGGAAGCACACCGGGGTGGGGAAAGATGACTGACTAGTCCTTTTTGGGCGATTCTTGTGAGTAGGTCGGACCCAGCAAGGTGCAAAAGACTTCCTTCTAAACGATAGAAAGCCTTTAACTGGATCCAACAGAGCCAAACTTGGCACCCTATACTCTTCAAGCCAGTAGGAGTTTGTTACGTACATGTGTCATCTTTTAGAGCTACTCTACTCCTATAAGAAAGAGCTCGACTGCTCCTTGGTGTCTGAGAACTTCAGCTACATCGTTTAATCAACTCACCACAAATTCGAACATGACTTCTTCACTGACCGCCCGAAAAATGGCCTTCACTTGCAAGCAAGTCAGGGTGACCGTCGATCGGAAAGACCGGGACACCTTCGTCAAGCACTTCAAGATGGCATATGACATCGTGCTGGCGGAGCCTGAGTGCGCGTACCTCTTCGTTGGCGAGACTGTTCAAGAGCCAGGCGTTTTCCACTGGACAGCAGGCTGGACAAAAGATGCCCAATAGTTCATGGCGGTGCACGAATTTTAGCACTAAGATGCCATTCCAGTGATGATAACTAAAATGTACTCTCAGGAGCAATTAACAAGCCATACTCTGAGCCGTATCTCAAGGCAACCGAACCCCTTTACACATCTCCAAGTAAGGCTCATGGGACAAATGCCCAATCAAACGATGATAAATCATGCATCTAGAAGTCGGGCAGCTTGCACCCCACTTCAGTCGATGAATAATCCGAAGGCGGATCTTTTAGAGCTCCCATTGAAAGCTTGAGGTCCGGCTCAGCCGCTCAAACCAACATGATTTAGCGAGGAGTGAGTAATGGCAAACAGTGGCAGCTGGCTGGAAGAATGAAATCATGTTTCACAAATTCTCTGTACATTGTGACATGAGCGCGAAAATATATATTGCAAAATATGAACTGGGGGGGGGAGGAAAAGTCGGCAAGTCAGCGTACGAAGTCGGTGGGAACTTTGCCAGGATGTGGGAAGGCGGTATCGCGGAGAGAAGGCAGGCAATCATTTCCCCGTCATGAGTCACTTGCCAAGTCGTATTCCTTGAATTGGTGATTTGCTTGAAATCTATTGATTGATTGTCAGCCAGTTACGCCTCGCTGCGCAAAGTCCATCAAACCAAAGACGGTTTCTTCTTGATCCCCAAAGCCCCTGCGTAATCTTTCTTCTTTTTGACTACCCGTTTGAAGGCAGGAGCCGGTGCAGGTGGAGGTGGCATTTCCAACGCCTGTTCTTTCGTAAAGGGAGCCGCAGAACCTTCTCCTCCATCGTCATCATTATCCTCTATAACCTCCTCCAATGCCTCGTGCCGCCTCATAAAGGCTTTTCGGGCAGCATCTTCGTCTTCCTGGTCTTGTCTCCGCTTCTCCTCGTCGATGCTCTCCCTCGCGACTGTCACCTCCAAGCCATCTTTTCCCATCCTCTCGTTTCTAGCATTTCTTGTCCGTATCTCATCCAAGGCATCTGCGACAGCCATCTCCCTCTTTGCATCCAGGGTCTTGGTCTCTAACTCTTGCATGGCATTCTTTTCTTCCTCCTCCCTCTCTAAACGGTCCAATCTCTCCTCGTCACTCTCCTGCTTGCCGCCACCATTCATTCGCCAGGGCTCGGTGTTCCTCTTCGCACCTCTCTCACACTCGTAGTCCATATTCTTCGGGTCCGTTTTGAAGGTAATTTCTCCCGAACATCGTGTGCATCGGATATAGAATCGGTAGATGGGAATCGAGTAGTATTTCTCTTCCGTGGTCTCTTTCCGAGCGTTGAACTTCCTTCCCTTGTAGATATATTCACCGCATGCTGTACACTTCATGGGAAATGGCGCCATCAAGCGAACGGTTTGGACTTTGGGACCTGCCTGCTTCGGGGCGCGCGACCGTACGATCTTTGAGGGATCAAAGTCCGGTGGGTAGTACTTCGTAAGGACTTTTCGTTCAGACATGGCGGCGGTGACTTCTGGTTTGCGGGACAAGCTGCAGTTCTAGAATAGAGGTGCCGAAGATGTGGTCGACTGGTCTATGTCTCGTCGAGGGGCTTGTTGATTTAGAAGGGAGGTGGAGATGGTCAGAAGTTGGAAATGGAATTCTTGAAGTTCGCCCGAGGCTGCATAAATTTAAGGCTACACCAGCTCCCCTTTTAAGGTTAGCGTCACTGCATAACTTTATGCGAGGCTGTGATCCTTCTTTCCCCACGCGAGTCGACTCGCGACTTGAAAAATCAACATTGAAAGTCAACAGAAGCCCAAGTCTCGACCCTGAAGTTGCTGCTGCTCTCTCATTCCATGCCTCTCAATTCATGACTCCGTGGCTCCTCTGCGAATGTCACGATGCCCACGATGGAGAAGTTCTTGAGGGACTGGCGCCAGGATGCGCTGAATAAACACCAGTACGACTCGGCCATCTTCATTGGAGACAAGCTGTTGGCGTTGACCCGTACGCTGCCACCATATTTGCACATTGTCTGCGGATTCTAATTTGATACAAGAAAACGACAAGGACGCATTCTGGCTCGCGCAAGTCCATTTCTCCACCGGCAACTACACTCGAGCCCAGAGCTTCCTCTCCAAGCAAGACCTCATCGCTCGAAATCCCTCCTGTCGCTACCTAGCTGGACACTGCTTCATCAAGCAAAACAGATTCGACGAAGCGCTCAATGTGCTCGGCGAGAAGAATCCCACCCACCTGAGCAACAACGCGAGCAACAGTCGAAGGAAACTCCAACACACAAGTGGACACGGAAGAGCAGCATCACATCATGGCAAGGGGATATCCAGAGCAGACAACCAAGTGAGACGTGAGGAGGGCGCTCCGGATGAAGCTGCAAACGTCCGTTTCGAGGCTGCGATGTGTTTCTTGAGAGGACTTTGCTACGCCAAGCAAAACGCATTCGATCGCGCAAAGGAATGCTACAAGGATGCGGTCCGGATAGATGTACAATGCTTCGAGGCATTCGAACAACTCATGAAGAATTGTTTGATGTCACCCGATGAGGAATGGGAATTCTTGGACTCTCTGGACTTCGACGCCATCTCGGTTACCGACGACGCCTCGTCCTCCCAAGAAGCCGCTGAGTTCACGAAGATGCTGTACACAACTCGTTTGTCCAAGTACAAGAATCCCACCGCTTTCACCACCGCAACCGAAACGCTCTCGACACACTACAATCTTGCCACGAACCCAGATCTCCTCCTTTCGAAAGCAGACCTTCTTTTCACACAATGCAGATTCAAAGAGGCCTTGGCGATCACCAATTCAATTCTCCAGGAAGACAAATACAACTTCAGTATATATCCCCTTCATCTTGCGTGCTTATACGAACTTCAGCTCAAGAACGCTCTCTTTCTCATCTCCCACGACTTGGCAGACAACCACCCGGAAGAACCATGCACATGGCTGGCGGTGGGTGTGTATTACCTGGCTATCAACAAAGTGGCAGAAGCCCGGCGATATTTCAGCAAGGCAAGCATGATGGATCCACATTTCGGGCCTGCGTGGATTGGTTTTGCGCACACTTTCGCAGCTGAAGGAGAACATGACCAAGCGATATCAGCATACTCCACTGCTGCTCGACTTTTCATGGGCACGCATCTGCCACCCCTCTTCTTGGGCATGCAAAACCACATGCTGAACAACATGACGCTTGCAGACGAGTTCCTCAAGACTGCTTACGGGCTGTGCAAAACTGATCCGCTGCTCTTGAATGAAATGGGCGTTGTTTTCTATCACCAAGAACGACTCGAAGAAGCTGTTGCCATGTTCACTAAGGCTCTGGAGATTGCTGAAGAGATAGACAGCGACCCGTCGGCATGGATCTCGACTCGAGCGAACCTCGGACATGCATTTCGAAGGTTGCAGCAATGGGATCTGGCACTCTCGGAGTTTGACGAGGTTCTGAGGCAAGGAGGGAAAGACCCTTCGATATTTTGTGCCAAGGGGCTTGTTTTGATGGAGCAGCGAAAACCCTTTGAAGCGGTGCATGTGTTTCACGAGGCGCTGGCGATATCACCACAAGATGCGATCGCCACTGAATTGCTGAACAAGGCTTTAGAGGAGACTGCTGGCAGTGGAGAGAATGGGGTTGATGATCTCGAAGATGATGACGAGTTTGAAAGGGATCTGACGATGAAGAAGGCCGAGGCTAGCCGGTACCTCGCGAGCAAGAGAGCTGGCAAAGGGAAGGAGAAGTTCAGGCCGAGGATGAGCAGTGGCATTGGTTTAGACGGAAACAGCCTCATGGAGTTGAGCGACGATGATTGACGGGATGACTAGAACTGCATGGGAGACGAAGCGATTGCATTGAAAGGCGTTTATATGGCATAAGATGGCAGGGTTTGTTGGCGAAAATACGAGTTTGCCAAATCCAATTTTGTAAAGCATACAAGAAATAATACACGAGCTGGTATTCAACTGAGCCCATGATTGTGCTTTCATCTCCCTCTCCGTCCTTTTCGCTACACTTAAACACCGAGAAATGGCAGTGGAGTCACGCTACAGAAGTACCTTTATCAACACTCGACAAATGCCCCCGTCCCAGTCTTCTACTATTGGCGTTCCAATTTTCCGTTCCCAACAGCTTGATATCCCGCATTCAATTTTGGGATACGCCTTACGTGAAGCATAAGGCTCAACTACCCTGAATAGATTTGCCCCCGACTCCAGCTGCGCCTTCGCTTATTGTGAGTGAGGGAACGGAAGGAGTACTTCGTACACCATATGGCTCGGATTTTATCTACCGCATTTGGGAACTTTTGTGGAACAGGGCTGGTATCTTCGTTCACAATTCATTGATGTACTTAACGCCACCAGGTGGGCCATTAGCAACAGATTAAGGAAGCGTCCAATGACCGAGTTAGCTAGAGTCGAATTGAAATTGGTGCTTTGGTACTGCCCTCGGTTGATAATATTTTCGTATCCCCCGGCCACGGTGTTTCGTACAGTGACTTCCGCTTGTGAATTCAGAATGATCGAGACTAGGCAGCTTATATCGATGTTATTACTATCCGTTCAAGGTTTTGATTAATCGAAATACAGAAATGGGCTATCAAACGCCTCATTATTCCCTTGAAAATGCTACGCGTAACGTATAGACATCAACATATTTGCACTTCTAAGCAGAGCGAGTACAAGGCGGGAAAGGCAAGAAAGGAGTGATGTCTTCGCACGGAGCAATCTCAACCCCCTCGCGGAAAGTCTCGCACGCCACACTCCTGCTTATTGTCCTCCAAGTTCTCAATCTCTTATGCCGTAGGCATCTTAGTACAATTCACAGTTAATAGCTCATAGATGCTGGAAAAGTGATCTGCCCACTGAACTCTGGTGATTGGAGAGGTACCTGATTTACTCCTAAAATGCACAACTGCCTGCCTTTTCCTGCACAGGTTGTTCGATTAAAATAGGAAGCTTAAAGTGCATGCGGCGGCAAACTTCGCACATCCGCAAACATATCAGGGTACACCGTTCCTCTTGAAATCCCGGGTAATATAGATGTGCCGTAATCTCAGCCATTGGACAGCATAGGCCCTTCTTTAAAGTGCCAATAATTTTCGTCCCACACATCTCCGGAGGTATCGCATATCAGCCGCTCGCTCTATCCACAAGTTAGAAGCTTCTTAATTCGAAATGCGTGCTCAGCCACGCAGCAAGTTTCGACAAAAAGCTTCCAATCACTTATAGCTCATATCTTTGCGGCGGTACATTATGTGGTTTCCACCACGGCAACCTTTTCTTTCGGTACAAAAAGTGTGGCTAAGGTCAGCCGCAAAGACTACTCCGCCGACTGCTTTCTTTAATTGGTTGAACTTTTCTTTTTTCAATGTATTCCCTTGCTCGTAGGCCCTTTCTATTTTAGATTCATATCTCTTAAATCTGTTCTCAGAACTACAACCTCTTATCTGGATTTCATCGTGTGCTATCACGTCGCGCCTCGCTAAATAGGAACCGCTCGAACGATGCAGTGATTAATCTCGTTTGCTGGCTCAGCACGGAGGATGTCTTCTACGCCAGTATCGATTTTGCCATGAACAAATTTCGGGTGAACGCGTACTTGTATAACACGAGATAATATCAAAACTCGCGTCTAAGCGAGTAACTCCTGGCTTGCAAAACTTCTTCATGATTTGCAAGGAATCATGTGTTGGAACTGAGTGTACGCTGGCACACTGTAGTTTATATACCAGATGTATATATAGAGTGCTTACCCCGCGTGAGCTGAAAAACCAAGTCGTCAACCTCCAAAACATTGCAACATCATGGAACATAACTGGCAATCAGGCATAAACAAGTAGCTCTGCACGGGCTACATCTCAAGTCCTGGCGCACAAAGTGAGGCTCCGTGAAAAAAGAATTGTAGTTGATATGCAATCAGAGAATTTGATATCCTTTTGCTGTATTTTTTGTTTTGGGGTTACCTAATCTAGTAAACTCATGAGCGGAGTATGGGTTGGATGTGGGCAGTGTGGGCAATGCGGGGGAACCCCGCACAGCCAAATGGAGGCCGCGTTGCCTGGGGAAGTCGCTACGATAAAAGGACGGAACAATTCGACTGCAAAGCAAACAGTACGGATCTCCCATAACCAGAGAAACCCGAAGCTGCCGGAGGACTTTTCACTACACGCTTATCAAAGGAGTCCTTGGTGTCTCTGCTCCGATTTGCTGAGTAACGTTCGGGGGTGTCGGTTACTCGCGGAAACATGCCGAGGATCTTCAATCCGTCCCGCATGAACTGGCGGGCCGCTATCGCTGCGGGGTTGTAAAGATTACACCTCGCTGGAGCTTCACTTCAATAACTTTAGTCTCGGTCCTCGGCGCTCTAACAAGTTCCTCATATCAGTCCTTCAGCCTCACCTCAAAACCCATTTTCAACACCTCCAAAACCCGAACATGGATTCCCTCAGCGTTCCTAGGAAGCTCTGGGAGCACCCGGACCCCAAAAGCACGGAAATGTACAGACTGATGCAAGAAATAAATGCAAAACACAACCTGCAATTGGATGTGCGTCTTCTCTCCCCCCACACAGCTTGAGGAACGCAAATTGACCCCACAGACATTCTGGGATTTGTACCAATACTCCACCACAAAACGAGCTCAGTTCTGGGACCAAGCATTCCAGTTCCTTGATTTAATCTATAGCGGGACGTATACGACAGTTGTAGACGAGTCTGCGCGCATCGACTCGATACCAAGGTGGTTTGATGGCGTAAAAATGAACTTTGCGGAGAATTTACTGTACTCACGGATCCCTGGTGAGTCGGCGAGTACGCGGGGATTGATTGGGAAGGAGGACGGGAAGATTGCTTTGACGGAGGTGAGAGAAGGGTATACTGAAGTTAAACATGTTACTTGGGAGCAATTGAGGAAGGAGGTTGGTGTTCTGGCTAGTGCTATGAAGGAGCATGGCGTTAAGAAGGGAGATAGAGTTGTGGTCGTTGCGAGTAATTCGGTGGATACATTAAAGGTCTTCCTTGCTGTTACAACACTCGGCGGGCTTTCCAGTAGCAGTTCTACGGATATGGGGGTGCAAGGTGTATTACAACGAGCTCTGCAAGTTACGCCAAAGGTAGTATTCTCCTGTTTCAGCTAAACCCCACTAACTCTCCAAGTACATCTTCATGGACGACTTTGCGATTTATAACGGAAAGGAAGTAGATCTCCGAGGCAAAATGGCAGAAATATCCAAGGGCATGAAAGACGATAAGGAGTTCGAGGGAATGATTTCAATGCCTCGATTTTCACAGCCCGCCGATGTCAGCCGTGTCCCGAAAACACAGACTCTTGCAACCTTCGTCTCAAAAGCAACACCCCAGATTCCCGAATTTGAGCAAACGGCATTCCATGATCCTTTCTTCATCGCATATTCCTCAGGCACAACAGGAACACCGAAATGCATTGTCCACTCCATCGGCGGTGCCATCCTGTCATCAGCCAAAGAAGGGAAACTGCACGGAGAGATGAATGCTGACAGCGTGGCACTCCAATACACGACAACAGGGTGGATCATGTACTTTTCCTCCGTTATGAACTTACTTGGGGGTGCTCGTGTGGTTCTGTATGACGGCAGTCCCTTCCAACCCGACCTCAAAACCTTTATCCGCATGGTTGGGGAGCAGAAAGTCACGAAATTAGGTACGAGTCCAAGATGGATGCATGAGATGCAGAAGAACGGCATCGTGCCCAAGGATGTCGTTGATTTAAGTAGTTTGAAGATCGTGACAAGCACGGGGATGGTGTTGAGTGATCAGCTTTTTGAATGGTTTTATGATGTGGGCTTTCCGAGAAGTGTGCAATTAGCTAATATTTCTGGAGGAACGGATTTGGTACGTGTGGTTGTCTCAGCTAAGAAGCACGGCTAACGAATGAAATAGGCTGGCTGTTTTGGACAGGAAAATCCCCTGTCACCAGTCTATGTTGGCGGGACTCAAGGCCCTAGTCTCGGCACGCCTGTTTCGGTGTACGACTCTCTAGTTGAGGGTGGGAAAGGAACACCCGGGGCACCAGTCGAGCACGGCACACCAGGTGAACTTGTTGCACCAGCCGCATTCCCCAACATGCCCGTCTACTTCTGGAACGACGACTCTGGATCCAGGTACTTCGCCGCATACTTCGAGAAATATGATAACGTCTGGACTCACGGGGATTTCGTTATGATTCATCCTGTGACGAAGACATTGGTCTTCCTGGGTAGAGCGGATGGTGTGTTGAATCCCTCCGGTGTGAGATTTGGGAGTGCGGAAATTTATTCGGTGATCGAAGGGGTCTTTCCACAGGTTTCGGACTCGATTTGCGTGGGTCAGAGAAGACCGGGTGATAGTGATGAGACGGTGATGTTGTTTTTGTTGATGAAGCCTGGAGAGAAATTTCATACCAAATTGGTAAATGATATCAAGGCTGCGATACGAAAGGAGTTGAGTGCCCGGCATGTGCCGAAATATGTGTTTGAGACCCCAGAGATACCAGTAAGTGAAGGCTTAAATCGAGTTTCGCTGCGGAGCTGACTTCATCCAGACAACGGTGAACTTGAAGAAAGTCGAACTACCCGTGAAGCAGATTGTTTCTGGGAAAACCATCAAGCCGAGTGGAACTTTGCTAAATCCGAACTCGCTGGACTATTATTATCAGTTTGCTAAGGTTGAAGAGTTGGTGGAACCAAAGAGTAAATTATAAAGAACTAGAGTGTACACCCAGACTATCTCAGATAACAGCTCCGTTTCTCTCAACCTTTGAAGTTCATTTGATTATATCCACGTCCGTAGATACTAGCTCCTTCTCATCACCTTTCCGTTTCCAGCCCCATTCTCCCGGTTCAATCCAGGATTTCGAGTCTCGAGAGGTATGACAAAACGTTGATGCTAGATGCCAAATTGTCTTTCTATCTGTTCCAATGAAGCGTCCATATGCATATAGCTGTCCCTTCCTGGTGTCTGTCTTCTTCCCCGAACAGGAGAAATCTTCTAAATCTCGGCTTCCGGAAACATACGCCATGATAGAACCGATGGTGGTTGGCATTCGAGACAAGAATTTCTTAGGCCGAAAAGCACAATACCAAACTGCAACAACCAGGTAGAGAAACAATTTCTACGAGTTACCGTTCCAGTGCTGAAGATAGCTGATTGCGGAGGAGTTATGATACAAAACACCATTGACATAACATAACGCTGCCAGAAGCGAAAACAGCCCAGTGTCTAGTCAGAGAGTCAGTACAGGATTAATCTTGGGTACAACCGAACGCACTTTCGACGGGGAGCCGCAATGGGAATAAATGGCAGAAAGTCGAATGGATACTGAAGCAGCAGGGAGTTTTGGGCGGCTGCTCCTCCGGGATTGGACAACTGGAACTATGGCTCTAACTGTTTGACAACAAGATCAGCCCAACTTGCCAGGAATTAAAACGAGGTTTGTTGTGAAGAATCAAGGAAGACTTGTTGAACTAGCTAGCTTGGCTAGCATCCATTCCTTCCACTCCAGGTTCAATCACTAATTCAGTTCGTCCGATTATTGGGTATTACTTACGTACGAGCACACCAATCGTTTATTAGTATCGCCATTCGATTACGTTCCGTAAACGTACGTTCAGGAATCAGATTGGTAAATCGTTCCCACCACCAAGTAAGTGCGGGGTAAATCACATGGTGGGCTGGAAATCAGGAATATAGCTAGGGAACCCATTCCCTCTGCTTTTTATGGAATCACTCTCCTGTATCTAGTCAAAACTAGTCATTCTACAGATTGTCAATCTCCAATATATCGATTTTCCACCGATAAATCGATCCCAGTTCAATAAGACTGGCCTCCACATAAAAGTGTAACAAACGGAAAGCATAGTTGGGAAGTAAAGATAGGTCCGTCAAAACGGTAGCTTGGACTACCCCCGGAGAAGCAAATAGCACCCGAAAGTCTGGCTCAATGGAAGACTGTTCGCATTCGTGGCAAAGATAAGTCCACTACCACTTCTATTTCTTGGGCCGTTACTATGCAGCAATTCCGGCACGGTTATGACAACCAGTGATACTGTCGTAAAACCAACCATCATTGGTGTCCGTAGCGTGACTGGTTTCCACCCCGAGACTTGGTGTTTGTTCAAGAAGAGGGCAGTCAGCAATGCTGCCGAGCCTACTCCCATTTCGTGCATACCGTGACAAGCATGTAACTGGGGCCCATTTTGATTCTTGTCGCCGCACTATATGTCGAGAATTGAGTCTGGTGAATAGTGGAGGCGCTGATGCATCCAAGATTTCTTTCGTCTCAAGAACACCACTATTCTTTATCAGTAATTCTTGCTCGATTTGGGGCCTCATCACATCGGATCGCCTCACAACCACCTTTAGATATCGGGACTTCAGTCAAAGATTGCAAACGAGAGTGAACAGGAACGAGTGCAATGAAGAGAACAACGGCAAGCAAATCAACGTACGACCAAAGGAGAGAACAATAGAGCTGGGACCCTTCCATCGTCTTGTAAAGACGTGGATGGCATTGAGAATATCTCCGAAACACGGGAAAGACTAAAACCACCCCTCCTCCCTCCCCTCCCCCCGGTGTCGATTAGGGGTGTCGATTGGGAGCAGGCTAGGCGCTCGGACAGGAACACCAAAACTCTGGCTTTTTCTTTATTTTATTTTAATTTTATAATGAATTAATATAATTTAATACTTGTTTTATTTCCTTATAGCGCTAATTAAGGGCTATTTAAATATGAACTTTTTATAAAATTTGGATTGAAGTTAAAAGTTTTATATTTTATAGCCTATAGATAAGCTTAAGAAAGCCCAGAAATTTAGCGAAAAAGTCCCTAAAACCAGATTTAAGAGCCCTATAAGCCCATAATTTATACGGCCAGGCTCAAAAACTTAAACTTAATTAATATATAAACTCCCTAAAATCAAAATACTATTTTAAGGAATCTTTTCATTATAAGTTAGAAAGCACGTGATTATAATACAAGGGTTATAATATACTAGCTTAGACTTATATTGAAAAATCTAATTTCAGATTTTTAAAGAGCTCAGATAGCCAATTAAATATCCCTGCCCCAATCGACACCCCTAATGGACATCGGGGGGGGAGGAGGGAAGGGGGGGGGGGTCGTTTTAGTCTTTCCCCGAAACACCAACACATCTTCGAAGGCCTAAAAGCAAACACGATGTGGCGGCGTTAAATAAGCCAGCGTGCCCATTGGATATTGAGAATATACAACTTCGCGTTTGGGGCCATGGCCGGCCCCGTCCCTGCGACTACCCGGACGTGAAAGTCTTCCTTCTTCCTGGATACAGAAACAAAGATGGATTTACGAGTACAGATATATACATCATAAGCATTCTCTTAAAAGCAGACCGTAAATCTGTTAGTTTCCACAATCAAGCGGCACGGGCTGGGGTTAGATAAACTATACAATAGATGATCCTTATAATTTGATATTATTAGAGGCTAGACGTTGAAAATAGAGTGGCGGCGGTGCCGGAACGCGCTAACACCCCCTAAAATAAAGTTAGCCGCCAGTAAGTTAAGCGCCCGGGGGCGCCCCCTGGGAACAACTTCAAAACACGGACATCCAGCATGAACGAAGACCTCCGCAATGAGGTTGAAGCCATCAACTCAATATACGGAGACGATTCGCTAACTGCCACCGAGGAAGAAAACGTCTTCATCCTGCGCCTCCCGCAGCGAGATGCCTCCTTGCGACTATGGATTCCTCCGGACTACCCCTCTTCACCTCCAGCGGTCCTAGGCACACAGAGCTCGGGGGCACACACACGCAAGGGCGAGGCCGCACATGTTGTTGAAGTGTTCCGGGATGTCCTAGGAAGATTGTTCCAACCTGGTGAGGTCTGCCTGTTCGATGTGATCGAGGAGGTCAACAATGCGTTGCCCAGCGAAGTCGAATGCCCACCAGAAGAACAAGATGCTCACCTCACGCTCGAGTCCTGGAGCAACGACTCTGCATTCGAGGATACAACTCCCAGAGAACATCAGCCACCATGGACCATCTCAGACGTGATTATTGAACTCAAATCCGTCTTCGTCGCTCGAAGTGCTCCGGTCTCTACCCCCGACCAAGCCAAGCAATACCTACAACGCCTTCTCGACAGCGACAAGAAAATCCGATCTGCCACACATAATATCACAGCATGGAGGATTAAGGGAGATAATGGTGTTACATTTCAAGACTGCGATGATGATGGGGAAACGGCAGCTGGGGGAAGGGTACTGCACCTCATTCAATTGATGGATCTCTGGAACGTTATGGTCGTGGTAACGAGGTGGTATGGCGGACACCAACTCGGGCCGAAACGATTCAGCATCATTAATACTGTTGCAAGAGACGCTTTTGTTAAGGCTGGGCTTGTGAAGGGGGACGTGTCCGCGAAGAAGAAGGGGAAACGATGAGGCCGTACGCTCGAGACCGATACGAATAGAGCCGGGCAACCCCGATAATCGAAGGCACTCGTCAAGAATGTGGGAAACATTGCCACCTTTTACGAAGCCAGCACGCTGGGGCATCTGCATCGAAGCCCTTATGCTGAGTCAACATGAGTCTGGGGATGGGCAACAGTTGATGAACAGAACCAGAAAGACACAATCAAGGCACCAAAAGATCTGCAATGCCAAACACCTCCAAGGTCATTGGAGTCACAGATACGAGAGACCGCAGTTGAATAATTCTGATTGCCCAAGATTCATGCCATCTACTTGAAACAGAGGTTCAGTGAGTCAGCTGAACCTCTGAACCTCTGAACCTTCGCCCTTCTCAATCCATTAACCTCAGATCAGCTCCATGTTTCTGATTCCGAGGCTTCTCGATCGTAATCCATTTAGTTAAACTCTTCATTATTCCCCAATCAGACAGATGTCTTCACCTCAAGTGAACTCGAGCGCTCTCGCGAAAAATCTACATTAATTCTTGTCAAGTCGAATCAAGTTCAATGATTGGTCTCACCTATCACATTCACAGGATTTCACACAGCAAGCATGAAACGTTATTTTGTATGATCTTATTCATATTTCTCTGGTCTATCCATTTGTGACTTTTGTGTCATGTATGTACAACTGTACATCAGTATGCGAGAGCACGAAAGGGGGTATGTACAAGAAAGCTCTAAACGCCAGGCAATGCGACCGAAAATACTCCAGATTCAACGAAAAAGAATGTATGCTGAGATCTTCCAGCGATCTACGAGCTCTGGAGGTTGCGACGGATGTGCTCGCCCGAGAATCGGACAGCACGCTTCTGCTTGGTTCCAGAAGCAACGATGTTCATGGCCATGGACTGGCCAGCTGTGCATGTGGTGCCAGCCGCGACCGACTGAACTGCAGACCATGCTCCGCTTGCGCATTGCTGGAAGGAAGTTCCGCTGATGCAATTCCACATTCCTTCGGTTGTGCAGGCAGTGCCAGCCGCTATCGCTGATCCTGAGCCAGTTGTTCCGGTGCTTGCTGGAGCGGGAGCTGATGCAGCTGGGGTTGAGGCAGCTGGAGCAACTGGGGATGCAGCAGGGCTTGACGCAGAGGTTGCCAGAGTTGCGGCTGATGAGGTGGCGATCGTGGCGAAAACGCCTCCTGGGGGGGCCGTGTTGGTGGCAACTGGCGCGGGTGAAGCCGGGGTCGCAGGGGCAGCAGGGGATGCCCCTCCTGTTGCTGCTGATGCTCCCGTGGCGGCCACGGCTCCCCCCAGATAATTGGCACCGCAGGCTGTTCCGACTGGTGTTGCCGTTGCTGTACTGGTCGATCCGCCAAACAGATCAACAGAGTCACCAGGCTTTGGGAAGACGACATCAAAAGTCTCCAAGGTGCCGCATTGGGCGCATTTTGAGGTACCAGTACAGCCAGGGCCGATGTTGGCAACAAACATATCTGGGAGTGCATTGAATGCAGTTTGGTCGCGTTCCATGAGCTGGGTGATGTTGCGTGCCATGAGCTCTTCGTCTTCGGCGCTGCGCTTGCCGGCGGCGGCAGTGAGGGAGACTGGAGCACAGTTCATGTACATTTCGCGGTTGCCGACTTTGTTGAACCAGGTCCAGGCGAAAGTGGCAGTGCCAGTCGGGAGGGTGGTAGGGACAGTGAAGGAGTAGGTATCGGGATCTACCTCAGTGGCGCCTCCATTGTCATTGCCCGCTACGCCTTTTCTCGGGCAACCGCCCTCGACGGAGTGGATGACTTTCCATACGCTGTTCTTGGTTGGGGCCGCGTCGTACGTAACGGAGAATTGACAGGAGCCTCCACCATGCACCGCGCTTCCCATGAAGGATACGGTTTGTTTTGATCCAAGAGCCATGGTATTGCTTGCTCCCTCTAACGCGTAGACGCCAGTGCGCTGCTTGCATGGGAAATCACTACCGTCTCCTAAGAGAGGTCCATTGTCGAGGCTAGATTTTCCGAAGGGGACTGGAGAAGTCATCTTCATGTGGGCGGCGCCCAGAGTTGCGAGTCCGAGGACTGTGAGTGTGGTTGATGTGAACATCATCTTGATTGGATTGTAGAGAGTAGTCGTGCCTGACGAAGAAATCTCTTTGTGTTTTGGATTGGTTGCTCGAATGAGTATTGGCTTGAGAGATCGAGTGTTTTGTTCTGGAGTGGTTGTGGAAAGGAACGATGCTGGAAAGAAGTTGTTAGTCGTGATGACCGAAGTATTTGTAGTCTTCGGGGCGTTTTTCTAAATGATTGTTCTATAGATTTCCGTTCTTTGAATGGAAATTTATAGCATTGCTCCAGACTCGGGAGTCGAGATTCACAAGAACAATGTCAAAACATATTTGAAAGACAGTTGCAAACAAAGATATTGACACAATACTATTGTTCGCGATTGAGCGAGAGTATTCATACCGACAAAGAAATTTAAATCCACGTACGATTTTTGGATCGAAGGGCAAACAGTTCGGCTGAAGGAATTTCTTCGAAATTTCGAACCTGAAAGGAATGTGAAGTGTGCGTGCCACAGGCAGCTGGATACAATTGAAAATAGGATAACAAAGGACTAGCCCAAGAAGAATGAGGATACTGGAAATGAAGCCACAAAGGATAACGTCGAGAACGGTGCACGAGGGGCAGGCCAAGCCATCTTATATTTACCCCGTCCGTGGGCACTCGCAGGAATGTCAACGGGTCAGCCACATTGACCCCCTGCATACGCTTCCCCAGTTTAGATCCGCGCAGATTTTCGAGGATTTGCTGCAGGGAATCCGGAAATAAATGCATGATTGGACCATATGAGCTGGAGCCAAGGCAGGCGGGCTGAGCTTGTCAAACGCGCACGCTGATGCTCCACAACGCCTCAGCGTGCCCAGCTCTCCCCGTATCGTCCAAAAGCCTAACAGAGGGACCTGACCAGTTGAACGACTCAAATGGCCGAGGTCGAGGAATTCTGAAGCTTAGGTGATCGATTGGGTGCAAGGAGGGACGTTGGAGGAGGGGTGCACTGACGTACGGACGGTGCAGGGGCAGCGATAGGCTTGAGAGCGTTTGTTGCGAGGGATGGCGAAACTTTTGGCGAATGAATCATAGCTTTGCCCTGACTGACACTACGGAGTAGACTCAGGAGCAAACTGAGAGGCTGCTGCGGGAGGATTTCTCCCGTACCTAATTGTGAACTTGTGGAGGCACGACAGCATTCAGGGGAAGGACATGGAGCGTTCGGGTGAAGTGGTCGTGGCCTATCATCATGCATAACTCCTACTTCGCTTATGATGGTCTCGCAGCCAGGCAAGTAAGGGGCCTGCGTGTGCGTGGCCGCCGCCTTGGCAGGGGATGTAGCCAGTGAGAAGGCTCCGCGTCCCAGCGGCGCATCGCCCCTGAATTGCCCACCCCAAGGGCAGTCTCGATCCCCATTCGTGGGCCCAACACTTTGTTTCGGGCATACCAAGTACAGTAGCGAGTGGCCATCTGAAGGTTTGTTTCCAGGCCGATCTTCATCGCATCCCTGACGGTTGGGTGGCTGAAAGATCCACCAGTTGTGCCCTGAGCTGAAACCGAGAGCGTCTCGAGGCGATCGAATAGGCAAGGGGTGGAGGAAGCCTCCCTCCCTTCTCGAATCGTTCCCTGTCAGCCTTGCAGGTCGAACAGCGTGATCACGAGAATGGCGATGACAGGTTTCTGACTCGCTGAGCCTCTCGCCAGCGAGCGGCTATTGTCACATTGTCCTTCGGCTAGAGGAAAGGGGGCACAATGTGATATCTTCCTCCTCCTTCACCGCAACTCGCCTGCCCATGAAATATCTTCCTCGCACGCACATGCCCACCCCACCTCGCGAGATCACACTTGTGCCACTCAGCCACAGACCCCTCTCTGAAAATATCCAGATTTTTGTGGGGTTCGCATGAAGAGATGACTTCTTCCATGCTCTTTGTCCCAGTCACCAAGTGGCAACGTTCATCCTTACTCCGACGCTCATAGCTTAGGCATACTTGTAGGCTAGGCTTTCTCCGAAAGAAATGGGGACCTGGTCCAGCTGGGGACTGAAAATAGGTTTACGTGATATTTGTGAAGTCCGTGAGCCTCTTGCTCAGCTTCGAGGTGGGAGAACAACTCAGCCTCAGCTGATTGGAGATGGAAAGCCAAGCGGCAGACCAATCCAAATCTGCCAGCCAGGCCTGACTAACCGGCCGGCCTTCCAGTTCAAGAAATGTCACAATAACTTTCATTGTCGGTCAATCATTTTTCTGGCATGATTCTCTCACGAAGTTCGACGCACTACAACCTTATGATCAAGGAGCTGCCGAACATGAATGACGGTGTTGGCGGTCATTTAGAGTCCCCGACCCAGCGTGCAGAAAAACCTCCAGCGAACGGAATTTTCACGAGGGCCTTGTCTGAATGCATTCTGTTGGGAACGGAGTCGCCGATTATTACCCTGGTCGAGTCCTAACAACCCCCACCGAATATAGTCTATGATCTCCCTAGAAAATGTAACCCCGTTATGCCGAATCGAGTGATCTATTCCAAAATCTGCAGTAAACCGATGTGCTGGGAGACCAATGTCTAAACTGTGGCATTAAGAACCTTCTTGTCCTCGGCGAGCTTTGTGTAGGTGCTCGCATGTATGTCTGTCTTGATATGCCGGCCTCCAGTTGGATCGCCTTCGACTGCGTCATCAACCTCTACTTCGGATGAGCATCTGCCATGAGGGTGCCATTAGAAAACCACATACGTTGATATTCATTGCTGTCATCAGCCCATCGATGTATCTTGTCCCGCCGAAACTCCTCATAACTCCACTCCTTCTTCTCGAGGCATTCCTCCCCTGCAGTATACATATACGTCGAAGCCTCCACAAACCTCCCGCTTTCTTCAACCAGCTCGACCTTGACCTTGATCCGCTCGTATTCGTTCCCCTCAAATGCATCTAGGCGGAAGATATCTCCGTCCGTCAACCCAGTCACGAATGTCCCTCGCACTGTATGCCCGGTCTCAGGGACGATGCCTGGGTAGTCGCATCCGCGGACTCGGTGTCGGCAGTAGTCGCGCAGAATCGCGGGTTGGACTGAGAGTTGGGATGCGAGAAATGTCTTCGCAGGGTCTTTTCCCACAGCGCCAGGGCCATAGCAGACACGGTGAAGAACTTCTGGGGCCATCTGCAGCGGCTGTTAGCATCTGGAGAAGGCTGCAGAGTGAGTTGATATACCAATGTGCCTGCAAATGAAGTTAGCTGTGCTCGCCACACGAGTGGGCAATACAAACCGTAGAAGAACGCTGTGTGATCGCCCATCTTGGTAATATATAGAATCGGATTCTGAGGGTGGCGAATCTCGCTCCCAAGCAAGGGGAGCAGCGCGATCTTATGCCATCATTACCTCCTGCACTTGTTGCCTCTTTGAAGTAAACAATCCCGATAAGAGGATAAGACCTTGAAACCTGGGAAACAAGGCAACTACTGGAAAAGGACGGAAGGGGGTTGTAAGAAATCACCGCTACCCCCCTTGTTAGGCGGTGAACTTTTTGGCCAATTATGCATTGAATTTTTACGGGTTTGCCCCATAAATTCCCTTATCTAGCGATGGCAGAACCAGGGGGGTGGCGGTGATTTCTTACGGAGTATAACCCCCTTCCGTACCAACTAATCGGCGGGATATGTTCAGATTGCCGAGCGGCTTCTATTTTCGTCGCAATTTCTTGGTCTAATCTACTTAATTTCAACGTCCAGAAAAGGGTTTGGATCAGTTTTCATGAAGATTCTGCTCATTAAATCCACTTCTGCATGCTTCATCCAGCGATTCCGAGTGGTTTCTGTTGCTCGGCCGCCTAGCATAAATGCGTCTCCTCTATGGTTTCCTCTCAATGGCCCCTTCCCGACGTGTTTCTCCATCGTTGTTGACTACCACAATGGCTCTTGCCTCCCTATACATCTGTCACCTTGAGATAGGTAGGTAGGTAGGACGCGCTGTTGGCATTTGCCCAACTTCCCAGCTCCTCTTCTTTCTCGTCTTCAAGTCTTCTCTGTCTTCTCAACCATCATCATTCGCAACCAGTATCTTCACCTTCGTCAATTGTTAACTGTATATCATTCCAGAAGACGGTATGAAGCTCTCCTCTCTCGTGGGAAGTGCTGCTGCACTTTCCCTCGCGGGTTTTCCGACCGCACAAGGTGTTCCGGTCGATGCCATCGTCCCCCGAGATTTCAGCGCCGATCTTCGAAACTTCCATCAAATCCAGCAGCTTATGCACAATCTCCGCAGCCGCATTGGAGTACCCTTCTCTGCAATGCGAAATGTCGGTCTACATTTCCACCAAACCCTTGAAGTTAAGCCGCTCGACCTCGTCCTCCTCCCCAGTGGCTATTGCTTCAGCTGCTCAACCCCGCCACACACAGAGCCCGACCAATCCAAGCTGCCCAACCCTTTCCACAACGAAATGGTAGAGCTTGACGAGTCCCAGCTCCTCGTTGCTTGCACGGACAATACTAGTGATACCAAACCCGACGAATGGCCATTGATGAAGGCATGCCCAGGCCAAGAAAAGGTTCTCAGGGACTTCCTCTTCGATGTATGCGGCCACGGTAGCCGACTTGCTATTCCAAAGGGCCGCCTCGAAAAGGCTCCTGTCTTCCAGGTTAATAAGCGTACCTGCATGCCAATGAATTCAAAGCAAACCACCTGCTCGACAACACCGTCGTCTACAACAGCGCCTTTCACAATTTCATCGTCAACCCTTAAATCCGGGACTGGTATATCAAACAAGTCGGGTGACCCGCTACAAGACCTGCTTTCGAGTATATACCAACCGAAGAGTCTCCTAGCCACAACAGCATCACTAGCAACGGCGAGTGCTAAAACATCGGCCAGTACCAAGACGCCCTCTGCTTCCGCTGCCAGTGCTCCCACCCTGACGAAGCGTGAGGCGACCTCTACCTCCAAGACTGCCTTTCCATCTCCCCCCAAGCCGACTAAGCTTCCGGCATTGACCTTGACCAAAAGAAGAATCTCTGCACCTTCAAACCATGGCCCCCCAGATCCAGCGGCCTACGCTGCATATGCGAGTGCCGCCACTGTCGCTGGTTTGCAACGCGAGAAAGATTACTGGAATGCGATGCACTCAGCGAAAGCGTCGGAAGCCTCCGCTCGACGTGCCGCTGCCGCCTCTGAGAGTACTTTCTCTGCCAGCCGTGAGAGTCATCATGCTGCCGCATCTGCCAGTGCCATAGATGCTTACCACAGTTACATGCAAACGATACGGGGTTATCACTCGTCTCTAAATACCATATCCTCGGCGAGTGTTTCCTTTGCCAGTGCCGCCGCCCTCTCTTCAAGTAAGGAGCACGAGCTTGCTGCCAGGGCGCAAGCACCGGTCCAGGCACCTAGTTCCATAGTTACCGTTTCCTTCCTTTCAACCATAACCGAGCATGCGGTGATTGTATCCACCAAATGGTACCCCAATGGTGCTACCATCGTCCCACGCCCTTCAAAGTCGACGATGAGTCTGGTTGCAAGGGCACCGGCACTGGAAGCTACTCAAGCAGCTGTATCTACTAGTGGAATCTCTGGAATCTCTGCCAGTAGTGCCACTCTCACTTCAACCAAAGCTGACAAGCTTCTGTTCTCGACGCCCGTCTGGCAAGAATCGGGCCTTGAGGAGAGTTCTGCCGTTTGTTCTTCCATCCTTCCAACCATTACCGCGGACAAGGTCATCGAGGACCGCCACCGGGGACACCATCATCACTACACATATCGATTCGGCCCTTGCTTCCACCGCCCGACATACCCGAGGGATCCCCTGTGGAGGGATCCCGACCACACCCCAACAAGGGCTACCCCACCCACAACAAGAACAACAACTGTTGTAATGACCGCAGGCCCTCAACTCCTCTCTTCCATTAACTCCATATATCGGCAATGGGGCGTGCCGACTGTGCGGGAGTTCAAGTACGGGGAGGTGGAAAAAAAGACCTTCGGAATCCCTTGACATGTTTCTTGCAAGTTGAACTTTGCAGACCCAGGATACTCTGCGCTTTTCGTGGAGGACATAGGTCAGGGGCATGGGAGACAGGTTGGCTGGTAAAACAAGACGTGAGATTAAGATAGTGTTGAAGCTGAACGCTCCCCAAGACATGCCTACTTTCAACACGTCTGGCCCCCAACTTGGGGATATGGGTATTAGCTTTGGCAGCAGACAAGGTTCCTGAGAGGGTTTGCATTGTATTTTTTAATGGGAAGTCTCTGTTTCGAAAACAACGCATAGGCGCTACTCAATAAAACTTCATTAAAGGACTTTTTCTTCACACATCTCGTATACACGTAATGCGTCTCTTTCGAAGCTTTGTGCACAGAAAGGATTGTGTCACGTGCCCGGATATGTTGTCCCTTGTTGCTGCCCCCACGACTCCGACGAATAAAACCGGCTTCAAGCAGAAAATCGGGGCATTGAAATGTTCATTGGTGATCTCGAACGGCCGACAAATTTAAGTGGCTGATACTTTCACATGAACGATACGTAAACCCAATCGAATCCATTTGATAAGTAATTTCCTTATCAACTCCGAGGGCGGCTTCCGAGAAGCTCCGTCAGATCACTGCTCTTTGCATCCCACCTTTTGTAACTTCATTTTTTTCTGTTCATTCAATTTTGCTGTTTCATTCTCATTAAGAGGAAAAGAAGTCTCAAAAAAGTTAGACATTGTCTTGGTCGTGCAATGGCTTCGATCATGATGCGGGGTAGCTCAGAGTTTTCTGTGCAATCACCACAGACGAATCGCGAGGGGACGAAGAGGAAGGGTGGGAGGAAAGCTGTATGTTTCAATTACCCAGCCCAAGTACGTCGGCCGTGGTCTGATGGTTTTATTGCAGATGTATACGGAAGAAGCGCGCAAGCAACGGAATCGCGACGCTCAAGCGGCGTTCCGCGAGAGGAGGATCGAGTACATCAAAGAGCTAGAGGAGAGGGTGAAAGCATACAGCGCGAGATTGAGGGCAATGGAGGCGAAGAGGACGGATAGCGCGGACGAGTGTCTCATGCTGCGGTACAAGAATTCCCTCCTTGAGAGGATTCTGCTGCACAAGGGTGAGTGGTTCATTCGGCGCGAGGGGTAAGATGGAGTGAAACTGACAGCCACAGGTATCGATGTTAATGCTGAGCTCAACGATAAACTTTGGAGACCGGTTACTGCACAGATACAACCGCATCCTGCTCCAATACCTCAATCGATGAAACGCAAAGCGAGTGCCGTTTTCTCTTCGACATTTCCCACCCCGAGAGCATCCGACATCACCTCCCCCCTGTCGACCGCTTCGGAGAGCACAGTACTCACCCCGCCTCCGCCACCTCCATCCGTCGCTCGTCCCCATAAACGAACCAAGATCCTGACTCCACCCGGCAAGTACCCTTTCCCATTTTTGTTGTTAAAAGAACTATGGTCCTAGATTGATTCCGTGGGTAGATGGGTCCAATGACCCCGGCTTCAACCTCAATACCAACTCTCTACCTCCCAAACAGACACACCGCCCACACGCGGTCCCGAATGAATTCAACGTACCCACGGGGACCCATGGAATCGCTCTTGATCTTGACTTCCTCACCACCGGTGATGATGACTTTGGGTTGATGGGATTCGATGACTTTGATTTCTCGATGGAGTTCCCGGTGCCGTTGTGATGTATTCTCCATTTTGATGGGGCAGAAAATTGCCGGGTCGGTTTGTATTAGGTATTGGGAGGAGGTGGTATAATGGTGTTTTCTGTTATCTTCGTGTTTGGCCTTCTGCTTCAGGATGGCTTTCCTTACTGAAATCGAGTGATTGAACTGGAACGGAGTGGTACATTCAGTATAAAAACTATGATGATCTAGTTTAAGAATAGAATGCATTGAGATTGGTGACATTAGCATTTGGTTGTCAAGTGCTTTCTCCGAACCTTTGGTTTGCGAGAAGATAAACGGCGGGCTCGAGGGCATGGGGGAAGAGAAATTGAGAATGAAGAACAGTCAACATTGAAGCGTGAGTACAATCTCAAACTTGAGAAAGTCTTTGATGAAAGCCATGCTTTTCGAAGGCCGTAGACTTGCAGAGACTGGTTAAGTGGACTCGTCGATGTGCTGAGCAGGCGACGCCAAGGCAGCCAAGTCCTGGAGAAACCAATTCTGACCAATGATGAAAATGTGGGGGGCTCTTGATGACTATGATATGTGATTGGCTGAAATCTACGCTAGGGCGTGGAATTACTTATTTCCGAGTCACGTGCTGCCGAACTGTCAGGTAGTTTTGGATCGCCCGCCAAAGTCAAAAATCGCGAACTCGCGAGAGCCTCGATGCAAGGAGGTCCGTTCTGCAGTACCTTTCCAGCAACACCGGCAACACCTTCAACCCCACGACAACACATTACCTTCTTTGTAGCGATTTAATCATTTTCGGGCGCATTTAACGGTCTTTTGTCGAATTTCGGGTTGAATTCTTCTTCAACTTCAATCGCGGCAGCTTCCTCGATCAATTTGGAGCTCGATATTGAAGCCTTCCCCACGAACAATCCTCTGCGACCGAAGCTTCCTTCCACCGAGGCCCCTTCGTCTTCCTTTCGAATGAAGTCTTATTTGTGAAGGCTTGCGCCTCAGCGATTGTCGCAGCCATGTCTAATACTATTGAGCTGGTCGTCCAGCGGTTGAGCTCCCCCGACTCTGGTGCGTTCTCCTCCACGAAGGAATCACATCTCCCTAGGATGACCCACACTGACTTCAAATCTAGATGTGAAAGTCAAAGTCGAAGCGGCGACTCAGCTGCGCGATAATCTCGAGCACTACATTACGGGCAACATCTACCCTGGATTTCTGAAGAAGCTCATGCCCATCTTCATCGCCTGTCTCAAAGGGCCCCCGGTTTTCATTAGCACATCCGCAGAGCAGGTTGGTGTTATGGTTCAGACGCACAGGGAAATGCTGATGTCTTATCCAGAAACTACGAAGTTGTGTTCTCGAAATCCTGCACCGGCTGCCTACGAACCCCCCGGAAGCCTTCGAACCATATGCGGAGGAGGTTGTGGATTTGTTGATGCACCTGGTGAAAGTTGACAATGAGGAAAATGCATCGCTGTGTGTCAAGACGATCATGGATATCATGCGGCATCAGACCAAGGTTCTGCAGGACAAGGTGCAGCCTTTCTTGGGCCTCATACAAGAGCTGTTCGACCAGATGGAATCGGTGGTACGAGACCAGCTTGACAACCCAGCACCAGGGGTTCCATCTACACCGGGCAGCTCGCAAGCATACCAGAACTCCCCTCGGCCGGGTTCGCCGGTTGCCTCTGTCTCCGAGTTTGGTGCCGATCCGCAACAACAGACACGGCCACTGCTGAAGGGCATGCAATCCTTCAAGGTGCTCGCAGAATGTCCCATAATCGTGGTTTCAATTTTCCAGGCATACCGAAACACAGTGGGGGGGAATGTCAAGCTCTTCATACCCCTCATTAAGAGCGTACTCCTCCTCCAAGCCAAACCCCAAGAGCAGGCACATCTTGACGCTGAAGCAAAGGGAACGATCTTCACTGGAGTCAGTCCTAATATCCGCAATCGAGCCGCTTTTGGAGAGTTCATCACGGCACAAGTCAAGACGATGAGCTTTCTAGCATACCTCCTTCGTGTATATTCGCAACAACTTACCGATTTTCTGCCGACTCTTCCCAATATCGTCGTTCGCTTGTTGAAGGATTGTCCACGCGAGAAGTCGGGAGCGAGAAAGGAACTTTTGGTGGCCATTCGACACATTATCAACTTCAATTTTCGCAAGATTTTCCTGACGAAGATTGACGAGCTTCTCGACGAGCGGACTTTGATTGGAGATGGCTTGACGGTTTACGAGACTATGCGACCCCTTGCATACAGTATGCTCGCAGATCTCATCCACCATGTGCGAGATGCTCTTGAGCCTCAACAGATTCGAAAGACCGTGGAGGTTTACACCAAGAATCTGCAGGACAGCTTTCCCGGTACAAGTTTCCAGACGATGAGCGCGAAATTGCTTCTTAACATGGCTGAGTGTATCGCCAAGATGGACAACAAGGCCGATGCCCGACATTATCTCATCATGATTTTGAATGCGATCGGAGACAAGTTCGCAGCCATGAATCGGCAGTATCCCAACGCCGTCAAGTTGTCGAAATTATACGCACAGCAGTCGATTGATGCCTCGCCCGATAACTACCTTGCGGACAAGGACCATCCCCCGGATTGGGATGAGATTGACATCTTCACTGCCATGCCAATAAAGACTTCGAATCCTCGAGATCGTGGAGCAGACCCAGTGGCAGACAACAAGTTTCTCTTCAAGAATCTCATGAATGGTTTGAAAAACACTTTCTACCAACTGAAGGCTTGCAATGGTGGTACTCCGATTGATCAAGTCAATGCGCCCCAACATTGGCAAGAAGTGTCCTATGGGTTCTCGGCGGAAGAAGTCCAAGTCATCATTAAGCTCTTCCGGGAAGGTGCTTATGTCTTCAGATATTACGAAATTGAGAAGCCGGCCACAGAGTCGCAATATTCCTCACCGGTCGAATTTATGGCCAACCATTACATGATCTCTAGTAGCAAGGAAGAGAAAGACCTCCTTGAGACCTTTGCCACCGTGTTCCATTGCATCGACCCGGCGACATTCCATGAGGTCTTCCACGAGGAGATTCCAAAGCTGTATGACATGATATTTGAGCACACTGCTCTTCTCCACGTACCACAATTCTTCCTTGCCAGCGAGGCCACATCGCCAAGTTTTGCCGGGATGCTCCTCCGATTCCTCATGGACAGGATTGATCAGGTCGGCACCGCAGATGTGAAGAAGTCGTCGATTCTCCTTCGGCTTTTCAAGCTTGCATTCATGGCAGTTACGCTATTCTCGAACCAAAATGAGCAAGTCCTATTACCGCATGTTCTTGACATCGTCACCAAGTCAATTGAACTGTCGACCACTGCAGAGGAGCCCATGAACTACTTCCTTCTTTTGAGATCGCTCTTCCGAAGTATTGGTGGTGGCAAGTTCGAGCATCTTTACAAGCAGATTTTACCACTCCTCGAGATGCTTCTCGAGGTGCTCAACAACTTGCTCTTGGCAGCCCGAAAGCCCGCTGATCGAGATCTGTACGTCGAGTTGTGCCTGACCGTCCCCGCTCGATTGAGCAATCTTCTGCCGCATCTCAGCTACTTGATGCGTCCTCTTGTAGTAGCCCTTCGAGCAGGCTCGGATCTCGTTGGCCAGGGCTTACGAACTTTGGAGCTTTGCGTTGACAATCTCACCGCTGATTACCTTGATCCGATTATGGCGCCCGTCATTGACGAATTGATGACTGCTCTTTTTGACCATCTCCGACCCACACCGTACAGCCACTTTCACGCTCATACCACAATGAGAATTCTCGGAAAACTTGGAGGTCGAAATCGAAAGTTCATGACAGGGGCACCTGATCTCACATTCCAACAGTTCTCCGACGACGTCACGAGCTTCGATTTGAAACTCATCGGCTCAAAGAAGGACCGGGCTTTCCCAGCGGAAATCGGCATCGATCTTGCCATTGGAAAGCTGATGGAAATCCCAAAGGGTGCCGCAGCCAAGAAGTCCGATACATATTACAAGAAGCAGGCACTGCATATGATCAAGACGCAATTGAAACTTCGTCTTGGAGTTGATAGTCTTCCCGAGGATTTCGGCCGGTTGCTACGATTGGAAGCTCAGGATCTCCTGGCACGAAAGTGTGACGTTGATCTTTCCGCGCTGGAAGGCGCCGACCGAGAGCGATCGGTGCTCAAGAAAGACGGACAGGATCATATGCTGAAGAAGCTTATCAAGGCCATCGTACTTGCGGTTTCATTGCCCGAGTTCACTGCTGAGGCCTCGGCCTTTTTAACCAATATCTGCAGACATATCGCAATTCTGGAAGTTGGCAGAGCGCTGGCTGAGATGAAGCAGAAAACGTTGCCTTTCAACGTCGAGACCGGCGAAGGCCCATTATTTATTGACAGTCGGGTTCTTGGCGATGCCATCGTCGAGAGCTTGTCATCAGACATGATCACTCTCCGCGAGGCAGCTCAGACTGCGATCCGAGAGATCTACGACACGACCACCACCATCTTCGGGTCAGACAAAGAGATCTACCGATTATCATTTTTCACTCATTTGAGTGCTCTCCTCTGCCACAACTGCTACGAAGAAGAATGGTTTTCCAAGTCTGGTGGAAGTTTAGGCATCAACTTCATGATCACGGAAATCAATATGGGTGATGCCTGGGTTCAAGATAGACAATATGACTTCGCCCGAGCTCTTATGTATGTCATCAAGGACATGCCGCCGGATCTGCCTGCCAAGACTCGCACAGTAGCGCAAGATACACTCGAGCTTCTTTTGCGCCGTTGTACCAAGAACGCTTCCAGGAATGACTTGCAGGCACCGCCAGCTTCCCAGCCTGGCCAACCGCAACAGCGACCGTCGAGACTGTACCAACTTTGTCTCATGTTCAATGGAGAGCTTTCCCACATGAATCGCCATGTCCGGGAAGCATGCAGACGAGCTCTTGAAATCATTTCCAAGGAGATTGGTGCTGAGATCCATGAATTACTCGAGCCTACAAAGGAGCGATCCTTGCAGCTCATCTACGCCAAACCTCTGAGAGCCTTGCCCTTCGGTGTGCAGATTGGATTCATCGATGCCATCACTTACTATATGAACCTCAAATCCGACTTCGTGGCGTTCGATGATCAATTGAATCGACTGTTGATGGAGTCTCTAGCCTTGTCAGACGCTCCCGATGAATCCCTCGCAGGCAAGCCAGCTGAACATCGAACCCACGAATCGATTATCGCCCTTCGAGTTGCATGCATCAAGATGTTGACGACTGCGATGGGTTTCGACGATTTCCAGAAAGGCCCAGCGAATCCAACTCGCACCAAGATTGTCTCCGTCTTCTTCAAGTGTCTCTACTCCGAGTCGAAGCAAACCATCGAAGCTGCGAACAATGCCTTGAAGGTTGTGCTTTCACAGACCACCAAGCTCCCAAAGGATCTCCTGCAGAATGGCCTGCGCCCGGTTTTGGCAAACTTACAAGATCCGCGACGACTCAGCACTCACGGTCTTGATGGCCTGGCTCGGTTGTTGCAGCTCTTGACGACTTATTTCAAGGTGGAGATCGGTGCCAGGCTACTGGACCACATCAAAGTATTGGCCGAACCTAGCACTTTGCAGCGGATCTCGTTCACCCTGATCGAGCAGAATGAGCAGATGAAGATCATCGCTGCGGTGTTCAATATCTTCCACCTCCTTCCTCCCGCCGCGGAACATTTCAAGGAGAGACTTGTTGACACGGTTTTGGATCTCGAGGAGAAGCTTCGCCGAACTAGATACAGTCCCTTCCGTGCCCCACTGTACAAGTATCTCAATCGATATCCCAAGGAAGTCTGGCTTTTACTTCTTGGTAAGATTGAAGAGCAAAAATATGGTCGTTTCCTTGCCCAAGTCCTCGAACATCCCGACAGCGGTCCTCTGCGACAGGTGGTTGTCAACGATGTGGAATCACTGATCAAGAACTGCGGAGACATGGGCGCTGAGAACAAAGAAACTAGATATGCGGCTGTCATCAATGCGATCAACATCATGCACTCGATCAGCAAATTCGAGAACGAGAAGACCAAGGAATGGATGGAAAAGAAGGAGATCCTGACCTGGTTCAAGTTAGTTGGCAAGAACTTAGAACTCCACCTCCGGACCAACACTCTTCCACCAAACCTTCGACTTCCTGCAGAACAAGCAGGCGAACAGCTCATGGTCATCTTCACGAAATTCCTTCAATATCATCCCAAAGATCATGATTCTCTGTTTAGTCTCGTTGAATCGGTCACTGCTGAGGACTTCAAGCCCAGCCAGGCGTTATTCAATCATATCTACGACCACATCATCTGCTCCGACTCCATCGATTACTGGAAGACTGTGGTTATGCGGAGTTTGGAGGTTTATGCAGGCAAGACTGCAACGCAGAAGACAAAGACTTTCCTGCTGCATAATCTTGTCAATCCCATCATTGCCATGGACGTGATGCGCTCTGCTAAGAATCCAACGCCATCCAGAAGCCCTCGCTTGATGGACAAAGCAGTGATCGAATCAATCCATACCAAGATCTGGAAGGTCAGCCTTGGCGATTCAAACGATGACCTCACCCAGCCAGGTATTGATCACACTCGAATGGAAGTGCTGCAATTGACGGCCATGCTGGTTAAATATCACCACTCGATTCTGCAAGATGCGAGAAAGGACATCATCAAATTTGGCTGGACATACATTCGACTTGAGGACGTTATCAACAAGCATGCTGCGTATGTTGTCATTGGATACTTCATCGCACATTACGAGACACCTGCCAAGATTGTCCAGCAAGTTTACTTCTCGCTCCTCAAGACCAATCAGAATGAGGGCCGAGCACTTGTCACCCAAGCTTTGGAGCTCATCGCGCCTGTTCTTCCCAAACGCTGTAATGCTCTGCCGGGCGATCGGAATCCAGTCTGGGCTGCAGCTCCTCGTCGCATATTATCTGAGGAAGGACAGAATGTGCAGCAAATGACGAGTATCTTCCATTTCCTCGTAAAGCACGCAGATTTGTTCTACGAATCACGGGACAAGTTCATCAACTTGATTGTCATCAATCTGCGAAAGATCGCCCAGCCCCCCAATCCTTCGAATGAAAGCAAGAAGCTAGTCCTCAATCTGATGACTCTCATTTGGCAGTGGGAGCAGAAGCGAGTTGAGGGAAAGAATGCTTCCCCTGTACGAGCATTCTCTGAGTCTCCGAACACCAAGAAGCGCAAGCTGGATAGCTTGAACGAACCGCAAACTTCCTCCCCATCGCCATCCAAACCCGGATCATCTCAAGGGCAGGTGGATAGACCAGATTATATGATTCCAGGCATGGTCCAGCAAAAGATGATCAAATACCTAGTAGAATTCATCGCCTCCCTCACAGAAAGATACCCGGTTCCATCTGCAAAATCACGCGAGCTTGCAGGACTCCAGGCACCAATGCAACCTACACCGTCGACAGAGATGTGCAAGAAAGCGATTTCGCTTCTCCACGGTCTTTTGCAACCTCACTACTGGGGCGAATCTTTTGTTGATCTCTTCCCAAATGTCACGGACACTGTTCTTGCAAGCGAGCGAACCGTGGCTGCTCTCGCCAGTGAACATTCGGACAAGGATAAGCCGGACGAGAAGTTCATTACAAACATGATCAATACTCTCCAGATTGTGCGAATCATCGTAAACATCAAGCCCGATGCTTGGATCTTGCAGAACCTGTCTAACTTGCAACGCATTCTTGAAAAGTCGCTCAAGTCGGACAATCCAGAAATCCAAGACTGCTTGCATGCTGTAGATGAAGCAACTGACGAGGGTCGGAACATGAAGCCTCTCCTCAAGCGTATCCTTGATGCTGTGCCAGATGACGTCCCGATGGAGGACGCTGATGCTGAGGGTGAAGCTGAGGCCTCTACCTCCGAGATCATTACTTTCCTCTCCACGATTGCCACCGAAACTCTCTCCGCTAACAACTACATCTCCGGCATCAACATTCTCTGGACTCTCGCTCGACGGAAGCCGTCTGAAATGGACCAACATATCAATCAGGTTATGAAGGCTTTGCAGTCGAAGCTTGCTCGGGAACATGTTGCCCACTACACTGCCCTCATGGGTCAATCTGGAATGATTGCTCCTGTGCGACAAGGTGAAGCTGAACCCGCCGGCATCATGCCTCCATACGATCTGGAAATCCAGACAGGACTCATGCTCAAAGCTATTGATGTCATCTCCCTGCGCATGGATGTTCTCGGAGACAACAGACGACCATTCTTGAGTGTCCTTGCTACGTTAGTGGAAAAGTCTCTCAGCAACCCACTGTGTCTCAAGATTTTGGATATGGTTGAGACATGGGTTTTCAAGTCTGAAGGATCTTGGCCAACACTCAAGGAGAAGACGGCTGTGTTACACAAGATGTTGACCTTTGAAAATCGGACCGATCAAACTTTGTTAATGAAGTTCCTCGAGCTTGTCATCCGTATTTATGAGGACCCAAAAATCACTCGGACCGAGCTAACTGTCCGGATGGAGCACGCATTCTTGATCGGAACACGAGCACAGGACGTGGATATGCGAAACAGATTCATGGCCATTTTCGACAAGAGTCAGTCCAAGACAGCAAGTGCGCGACTTGCCTATGTCATCTGTGCACAAAATTGGGATACCCTGGCCGATTCGTATTGGCTTGCGCAAGCATCTCAACTTCTTCTAGGGGCTGTTGACATGGGTAGCCAGATTCAATTCCACCACGAGGACTTTAGAGCCGTGCCGGCGTCCGTTCTCTTCCAAACATACTCTAACGATCCTCGAAGCCCTGCACTACCTGCTGAGGCCAAGTACGACAGTCTTTTGCTCTCGCACAAACGATTTCTTGCCGAGCTTGGAGACGTCAAGGTGCGCGACATCATTGAGCCACTCTCACAGCTTCAACACTTGGATCCAAATGTAGCACATGAGATATGGGTTGCCCTGTTTCCACTTTACTGGGCAGCGACTCCAAAGGACGAGAGAGGTGACTTGGAGAGAGGCATGGTACAACTACTTACCAAGGACTACCACTCTCGCCAGGTCGACAAAAGACCCAATGTTATCCAATCACTCCTCGAAGGTGCTGCCAGAGCTTGGCCGGAATGCAAGATTCCTCCCCATGTTCTCAAGTTCGAGGCCAAAACGTACGATGCTTGGTACACGGCCCTTGTCCAGCTTGAAAATGCTGCAATAAAACCCGAGATTGACAGTGCAGTGGTTCGAGAGAGCAATCTTGACGCCCTGGTTGAGTTATACGCAGGCTTGAATGAGGATGATCTGTTCTACGGAACATGGCGACGAAGATGTCTCTACGTCGAAACCAATGCTGCTCTCTCATACGAGCAAAATGGGATGTGGGACAAGGCTCAACACATGTATGAAGCTGCTCAAATCAAGGCTAGAACGGGCGCAATTCCATTCTCGCAAGGCGAATACATGCTGTGGGAAGATCATTGGGTCCTGTGCGCAACCAAGCTTCAGCAGTGGGAGATTCTGTCGGAATTCGCAAAGCACGAAAACTTCCAAGATCTCCTCCTAGAGTGTGCTTGGAAGCAGATTGATATGTGGGCAGCTGCCGATAATCGCGAGACATTGGATCAACTCATCAAAGGTCTCATGGACGCCCCCACTCCAAGACGAACATTCTTCCAGGCCTTTGTGTCTCTATTGAAGCTTCACAACAAAACCGAAGGTCCAGCTGAATTCAGCAAAGTTTGTGACGAGGCGATCCAGCTTTCCATCCGCAAATGGCATCAGCTTCCAAAGCGTATTACAAATGCCCACATTCCTCTTCTGCAGAATTTCCAACAGCTTGTGGAGCTTCACGATGCCAGCGTCATTTGCCAAAGTCTTGCACAGACTACTTCAGCGAACCTTGATGTCAAGTCTGGCGAACTCAAATTGTTGCTTGGTACCTGGCGTGATCGTCTCCCGAATGTATGGGACGATATCACTGCTTGGCAGGATTTGGTCACGTGGCGCCAGCACATCTTCAGTCTGATCAACACTACTTACTTGGGGCTTCTTCCACAACAAGGTCAAAATGCCAATGGTGCCTCCTTCGCATACCGAGGTTATCATGAGACTGCATGGATTATCAATCGTTTCGCACACGTTGCCCGTAAACATCAACTCCCTGAAGTCTGTATCAGTCAACTGAGTCGAATTTATACCTTGCCAAACATTGAGATCCAAGAAGCATTCTTGAAGTTAAGAGAACAGGCAAAGTGCCACTACCAAAACCCGTCAGAGCTCACCAATGGTCTGGATGTCATCAACAACACCAACCTCAATTACTTCGGGCCAAACCAGAAAGCCGAGTTCTATACCTTGAAGGGAATGTTCCTCGAAAAGCTTGGTCAGCGCGACGAAGCAGCTGAGGCATACGGTATGGCATTGTTCTTCGACATCAAGCTTCCAAAGGCCTGGGCAGAGTGGGGGTACTACAATGATCGTCTCTTCAAGGAAAACCCCACCAACTACACCTATGCCAAGAATGCGTTGAGCTGTTACCTGGAAGCTGCGGGGCTGTTCAAGAACGCCAAATCCCGAAAGCTTCTCACTAGGATCCTCTGGCTCTTGAGTCTTGACGATGCGGAGGGCACACTTTCTACTCAATTCGATGACTACAAGGGAGAGACGCCTGTCTGGTATTGGATTACATTTATTCCTCAGCTTCTCACCGGACTTGGTCATAAAGAGGCTCCAAAGGCGCATACAATTCTTGCCAAGATCGCTAAGCAATTTCCGCAAGCCCTTTATTTCCAACTCCGAACGAACCGGGAAGATATGCTTGCCATCAAGAAGGCCCAAGATCAGAAGGAGGAGAGAGAGCGCCGCCTGAAAGCTCGATCTCAAGCGCAGAACCCGGGCGCCGCAAACAATACCACTCCCAAGCCCAATGGCTCGCCCACTCTTCCGCGCTCCGATACCCCTGCCGCTCCCCGCCCAGACAGTGCCGCTGGTTCAAGACCCGGTACTGCGAATCCTGAATCCAATTCTATTATCAAATCAGAACCTGGAGAGACCAAAGAAGCTGCAAATGGGACCGACGTGGCGGCGAATGGAGCAAATGGACAACAGTCATCACCGCCCCAACCTGCGCAGCCAAAACGTCCGTGGGAACACACGGAAGAAATCTTGGCTGCTCTCAAGACCGCCTTTCCTTTGCTGGCGCTCTCCATGGAGTCCATGGTCGATCAAATCCAGAAGCACTTCAAGTGTCCACCTGATGAAGATGCGTACCGTCTCATCACTGCGCTCCTTAACGACGCTCTTTCCTACGTCGGTCGAGCTCCCGCTTCGTATGCTCAAGACGTGAAGCTACCTGCGGCCACCGAAGCCAACATCACGAGGTTCGCAGAAACCATTCTGCCAGCTCACATCCGTACCTCTTTCGAAGCCGACTTCGTCGTCAAAAAGCCAACAATGTACGAATACATTCACAAGCTTCGCAAGTGGCGTGACAAGTTCGAGTCCAAACTTGATAGGCGCAAGACATACGCATACCTTGAGCAATACAGTCACCATCTCAGCGAATTTCGCTTCCAGAAGTTTGATGAGGTCGAGGTGCCTGGACAGTACTTGCAACACAAGGACAAGAACCAAGACTTCATCCGTATCGAGCGCATCCTGCCGATTGTGGACTTGGTCCGCTCTATCGGTGTCTGCCATCGCCGATTGAAGATTCGCGGCCATGATGGCAGTGTTCATCCATTCGCCCTTCAGCATCCAGCAGCCCGTCACTGCCGACGCGAAGAACGAATCTTGCAGCTGTTCCGACATTTCAATAGCAGTTTGAGCAAGCGCAAGGAGAGTCGTAGACGCAATCTCAACTTCCACCTACCAATGATGATCCCCCTCGCTCCCCACATTCGCATGGTTCAGGATGATCCAACTTATATCTCATTGCAAGGTGTTTTTGAGGATCATTGCCGAAAGAGTGGCATGTCAAAGGATGAACCTGTATTGTTCACGATGGACAAGATGAGGGCTTTGGTAGAGGCAAAGGTAACACTCCAGTCCAAAAACCTCACATTTCGAGCTGATATTTATTCCCAGAAGCACCCCGAGCATTCGATGAGCGCGAGATTGGAGACATTCAATGCCATTAGAGAGAAATGGGTTCCGCACACTCTGGCTTTGGAGTACTTCACAAAGACGTATCCTTCGTTCTCCGAATTCTGGTTGTTCCGAAGACAGTTCTCGTACCAGTTCGCTGCACTCACCTTCATGACGTATATCCTGCACATGAACAATCGATACCCACACAAGCTCAACATCGCTCGAGGCACCGGAAACATCTGGGGCTCCGAATTGATGTCGTGTATGGCAGCCGGGAAAGCCTTCTTCCACAATCCCGAGCCTGTCCCCTTCCGTCTCACGCCGAACCTGCAAACACTCATGGGACCTCTTGCCACAGAGGGTATCTACAGTTGCGCCATCATGGCCATTGCCCGTTGCCTTACCGAACCTGAGTTCGAGCTTGAGCAGCAACTCAGCCTTTTTGTGCGCGACGAGATGATCCACTGGTTCACAAGTTCGCATCGATCGGCACAGATGGAGGGCGGTCAGCTGAGAGAGACGGTGCAGACGAACAGCGAATTGATTGTCAAGAGGACTTTGAGTCTCGCGCAGAGCCCAGCAGGACCGTTACCTGCGAATCAGACAGTCATTGATCTGGTTGCGAAGGCAGTGAATCCCATGAACCTTGCGCAGTGCGATGCGCTGTTTATGCCATACCTGTGAGATGGAGATGGCTCTTAGTGATAAGGAGAATAAATTGAGTTGTTAAATCATGAATATGTAGTGGATGGGAAATTGTAGCATAGGACACGGTACCAATGGAGTTGGTTGCTGTTGGTTGGGAAATGGTGGCTTCGGGCATTTTAGCGTGGCGCCTGGTGGACTTTGCTCGAGGGTTCGTGCTTTTGTGATTGCGTCTGTATACTTGGGATGACCCCAGATTATGATTTTGTTTCTTGTAGTAATTCAATTGCGTTCAGCAATCCCTCCACCATCAAGAAGTGATCTCACTGTGTTGATATCTGTAGTCCTGTTCAGGGGTTCAGTTAATGTGCTTTTGTTGCAACCCATTGGCTCGTCCACCATTATTGCCGTCCACACCTCGTTCAGATGAATTGAGGACTCCTCTTTGTCCCTCAAGATTATCAGCCGTTGGGGAAAGAAATGATGTGGCCTATATGTTCGGAACCTCGGCCTTTCTCCTTGCCGAGCCATGTGGACGGCGAGCCTCTGTCCGGGATCCGGGGCTTCGCTACATCGTGGATCTATCTCTGAAGGGGCCAACTGCACGTCCACCTTTTTAATCTTGAATCTTTCACGATTCTCATTAGCCTGACTCTCAGGCAAGTATTGAGACAAATGTCAAATTTGTTTTGGTCCTTTATATCCATTCATATCGCGCACGATCTTTGCATGTCCGTACTTGACCTTCCTCGACAAAAGCCCCCTTCGTCTGCTCGGCTTTGCTGCCAGCACTCTGCCAACCATCACTCAAGCAAGAGGCATTGAAGCGCAAAATTCCCAGGCAGCCAGCAGAGGATACTGGTGCAAGACAATCACGCACAATGGGATCAATCCGACCATCTCGAAGAGCAAGAGATGGGCAGTGTTGAGAAATGTTAAGGACTATGGAGCCATGGGCGACGGAGCAACCAACGATATGGCAGCCGTCCAGAAAGCCATTGACGCGGGCGACAGCAGCGGCACATGAGCCACCGGAACTGCCTTTGGCATCGCCGTGCAGCCCGCAGTGGTTTACTTCCCTACGGGAACACATTCGATGGAGAAGCACCTTATCCAACCGTGTTAGTACTATACTAGTTGGTGATCCAACGAGCCGTCCAACTATTAAAGTGTCTGCTACTTTCACAGACACCTATCTTCTCGTTGGACATGATACTCGGTACACCGGACTCGTTGCTTTCTATCACTGGATCAAGAATCTTGTTCTCGATACAACCACCGTTCTCTCTGCGAAGAGAATTACTATCCTCGAGTGGTGCGTGAGTCGGGCAAAACAACTAGCGAAAGTTATGTTTAATATGCCTGGAGCTACGGGGCACGTTGGTCTTACTACGCCTGGCCAATGTACTCAGCTCCTTTACAATGATTTGCAGTTTGTAGGCGGTAAGATAAGTATCGCATTGAGTGTCACGCAAGTACAATTAAATAATATGTCTTTCAAACCTGGATCTTCTATTTGAGGAAAATCGAACTTAGCATCACTAAGTAACAAAGACTAATCTTAGTAAAGATGTGGCAACTAGAGTTAAAGTCACAAGCATAGTAATCTTACATGAAACATTCCAAGGCTTGCAATTCGAGGGCTGCACAATTGGCATCGAGATTACGAGTAGTGGTAGCGGTATTCTGAACTTAATAGACTCCTCCGCTTCAAACACAACTACTTCGGTAAACGCGCCTGCCACCACCACTGTTCAGAGCCCCATGGTTTGGAAAATGTCATTGTTGATTCATCTGTGGGTGCGGTATGTTCTGATTTCTTTGTTCTCTGGATAAAATACTTTGCTGTCTATAGTTTGCATGATTGCTGACACCTGACGAACATACCATCAAGGTTGCTGGAACAGCAGCTCTCACGGGCTCTGTTGAGCCAGGGTCAGCACGGATTCGAGGGAATTCTTACAACGTGGACACATTTACCTCAACTCGCCTCTCCGGAACCGAGGTGGCAGCTTCTCGTCCTGATGTACTCGTCATTAGCACGGGTCACTACTACACTGTTGCTCAACCAACGTATTCGGATTACGATGTGACCCAGATTGTGAATGCGAAAAGTGTGGCGGCTCATCTTATTGCTGGAGATGGATCGACTGATGATACGGCTAGCATTCAAGTTGTTCTCAATGACGCTGCCGGCAAGGAGGTCGTTTATTTCTCTATGGCTTCTATATCTTAACTGACACCATCACGGTTCCTGTAGGAAGCAGGCCCCGGGCCCGTGGAGGAAGCACTCACTCGGCTTTCGGCTTCATGCGCTAAATTTAAGGTTGCCAAAATCCCAAGGCCTGTGATCAAGGTTGGCAATGCAGGGATGTCGGTGTGGCACAGATGCAGGACTTCACGTTTACCATCGCCGGCATACTTCCCGGCATTATCTTTTTTGAGGCTAACGTGGAAGACATCAAGCCAGGAGGCGTTGGTTTCCGGTTCTGCAGCTTTCGCATTGCAGGAGCCAAAGGATCGAAGGTTGAGGCCAACCGTAGAGATGCCAAGAGTTGTGTCGCTGGGCATACCACCGCACATTTCACCACAACTTTGTCTTCGTATTTGGAACACACTTGGGCCTGGAGTGCTGATCTTGAGGTAGATGGCGGTGCAACTGGACTTGCAAGTCCCGCTTCTGGGTTTCTCATTGAGTCTCAGAAAGGTACTTGGATGCTGGGAATGGGTTCTGGTATGTTTGTTTACTTTTTCAAAGGCTGACTATGTAATTCTAATTTGGGACAGAGCACCACGTTTTCTATCAGGTCAATATCAACAATGTCAAGAGCGTTTTCATTGGTCTCATGGAAGGTGAAACTTCACATTTGCAGGGGAATGGCACCACAGCGTATCCGCCGGATCCATGGACTGACAACCTTCAATCCACCGAACCCGATTTCAAGTGGTGTCCGTCAACCAGCGCTCATGTAGAGCTTCCCGATATTCTGTTTTCCAAGTTAGTGCTAACGTATCACCCAGTCCCGTATGGGACTCTATCAAATCGTCCACAACTCCAGCAACATCAATCTCTACTGTCAAGGCTGGTGGAGGTTCGTAATGGGGCGGCCGCGAACTCTCTGCTCCGTAGATTGCCAGGGTAACGGCACCATTTACCAAGGTCGCTCGAAGTTATTTGTGTAATGGATCAGCAGTATAAACTTCAAGAATTTGGTATCCAAAAGTACGGGTGGTGGATTGACCTCCATTGTTACGCATGCAGCAAATTAGGGTCGGTTCATGATATTTTTCAGACAGCTGTGGTGGCAGCTTTTCTCAAGCAGAGTGCTTAAACGTGAGGTCATGGGTTTGTCTGCGAACTTGGACGCAAGAAGATTCGGGTAACCTGATAGTTGTTGAAAATTTCGTTTAGGCCATTGATTTCGGCGTTGCCCCTGAATCTCTAAGCGAGAGTCACCCCTGTATGTAGGTATGGGTAAAGAGGGGTTCTGGAAAAAAAACCTGCTGACAGTAAAAGTTAATAGACGAAGAATTGCCACAAACCACCATGCAGAAAAGAATGGTGCTGCGGATCAACGACCTGCGGAGTTTCTTAGGGACGGGCGGAGCCTAGGTAGCAAGCATTTTGCCTCTGTGCTAAAATCTGACACGAAAGAACCCAGTGGCTTGGATTGCGCAGCTTCATTCGTCTATTACAAATGATGGAACCAAGAAAACTGCTTGGGCCAATTGAATATCCAGCTGATGCCAGGAATGTATGCACTGTCATCCACTCAATCTCAACCTCCGTTTCGCCGTCTCTCCCTCTTAAAAAAGATCAAACATACACTGAGATCTTCATATGCGTGAGAACTCAAAGTTGCTCATTGGGAAGGATGTCAACCATCAACCCGATTATACGACGGAGCCATACCAAATCAAAAAATGGCTGCAATACATGCCGGGCCCGTAGAATCAAGTGCGACGAGTTTCGGCCCCATTGGTATGTACCCCTGAATTTGGGGATGCGGTGGGAAGAGCTGTGGTACTAACATGAGTAGCCGCAACTGTTCACAAACTCGGCGACGCTGCCGTTATCCTGTCACCGATTCCGTAGAAGGCAGTACATCCTTTCCGGGTTTCACCTAGCCCAGTGCTACTAATCGTTCTATTGAGAAATGGAGGGACTCTAGCCAGCCGCCATTTCCGTTTTTAGAATTGCCAATGACCCCGAGCTGGCACAATCTATCCTTGGGCAAATTACGGCACATGCATCATTTGGCTCTCATGGCGTCTATGCTCGAGCTAAGCAAAACTAGACAGTTTTGTCTGTGGTGGAGTGAAATTACAATGTGCGTTCGAGCTTCTGCGTTGCATTCCAAAGCTTACACCGGCATTAATCCATGCATCTCCAGCTTCTTTCAACTTGCCATTCGATTCGATTTTGTTGCATACGCGGTAATGGGTCACTCCGCCGGGCGCCTGGCCCTAGTGACTAAGATATCCTCAGCGTTCGAAGACGCTACGAGGTACCGGACCCTTGCATTGCAAGGGCTGAATTCAGCCATCACTTCGTTTACGAAAGACAATGCGGATGCAATTTTATGTGCATCGCTTTGCTTATCAAACCAGGAGCATGATTGGTTAGTCCATTCGGAGCACCTGGTGGCAAGTCGTATGGCTAACAAAGTTTCATTTCAGGCGGTCTTGGAAAGCGATTATGGAAGGTACTTCCGCAGTAAGATCAAAGTTGCTCCAAAAGATGATCCACGGCTTAGTGTTCCACTAGGTGATCTGTGAAATGCGACCCTGGATTACAGGATCCGTATTTTCCAACTATTTAGACCATGCAGGCTGTGTAAATCCACAGAAACGCATGCCAGGTGTCAGAGGCTCGACCATGACATTCGATGGCCACGGCGAAATTCCCAATTTGAAATCACTCGTTGCTCAAGCCATTGGATCACTTAATATGCTCTCATCTTGTTCCAAGGATACCCCCGATCTCTCGGCACTGGTTAGGCACCTCCGGGATACTTGTCGGATTGTTCATGAACGTTCATCTGACTGGCCTATCGAGAAGCAATTCCGTTTGGTGCATCCATTTGCCGCATGGATGGACAAGTATACGATATCATATTTTGCAATCAGTGAAAAGGACACAGTTGTACTTGCCACACTGGCTCATTTCTACGCAGTTGTTGTTTGTTTAGCCTTGGCTTTCCCCGAAATGGCTCTTCCTCTAACTACAACTATTCGGCTTAAATCTATCATTGAAATTGGTCAGGTTTTTGGGAGCAAACCACCTTTTTTCTGTCGGGGCTGCAGGGAAGTGCATTATCAAGAGGGCATGATGGCGTTTCCACTCAATGCAGTCCACATGTTCCAAGGAGTGCGAGGATGTAATTTAGAGTAATCACAGAGGTTCATACACAGCCTGCCTAGGAAATGTCTCTTCACTTCCGAGCTTGAACGGCACTTGTGAAATTCTTGGAATTAATACCCGTTCATTTTAGACATATACAAGTATACTTTTCAGGGGAGAGGGTCCAATGTCATTGGACCACGGCATTTTCCAAGCCCCTTACAACTTGGCATTTCATAGAAATTCCCGACTCCATTGAATCTTTCTCAAAGTTACATTATTTGACATTTCACTAAGGCTACTCCCTTCTATTAAATCAATCGTTTCCACAGCAACACCGCTTCTCAATAACCTTCAACACAATTGTAACTTGCCAAAGAGGTGGGATCTCCATAGCCGCGATATTTGGACACTAAAGGATATCGGCAGATCTTCCGAGTGAAGTGTGCTGGAGCATTCGGAGATGTTTCTGCAGTCAGCATATCCGGAGCAATTCCCTTTTCTACCCAAGACACCAATGCCCCCAATGGATCAGAAGGAATGGCCCCAGGAGTTAGACCCTGCCCGCAGTGATCAACCCCAGGAGCAAGAAAGAGACGGAAAAAATTATCCACTTTGGCGGCTCCCCCCAATGCCCTTTCCACATTTTGGCGATATTTGATCGTGCCTTGCGGGAAGATTATGGGATCTGCTTCCCCGTGCCACACAAGAAGTTTCCCGTCCGACTTTCGAAGTCCGGAAAGATCAGGGCAAGCGGAATCGATCGCCTCGGCGTATCGTCTTGATGATTCGGAAAACAGTACTGACAACTCTGCTGAGTTCACACTCGAGGAGTCGAAATTTGGGTTTGCCTCGAGGAAATATCGGATCCAGGTGTCACTAACAAAGAAAGGATTGCCAACACGAGTACCGTTGACAAATGTCGAGTTTGCGAGGTAATCCATCAGAGCACCAACTGGCAGGCCGTACCAGAGATGAGCCCCAGTAGTTGTTTTCGGACCATCCCAAATTTTGCTGACGATCGAGGCAACCGATTGTGTGATAGTAACATCCTTCCCATCACATTGAACTTTCGATCCAACTGCTTTAAAAGGATCGAATTTGCATTGGGCGAGATTTGTGACGACGTTGTCCTTGACTCCGTCAAGCTCATCGCATGCAGCAACCGCAGATTGCACAACACCATCCAGCTCGCACGGGGAAGGGAAAGCCCTCGCTTCATTCATGACAACCTGAGGCCAGTGTTCTGCGACAACATATTCTACCCAGTTGATAGCAGGCGAGCCAGCTAAGATACCATCAAAATCATTGGGGTACTTTTGGGCAGCCACAAGCCCTTGCCGACCCCCGGTTGAACAACCATTCCAGTAGGAGTATTTCGCCGCTACTCCATAATACTTCGCGGTAGTAGCTTTCCCAACAATGGCTAAGTCATGCACTGAACGCGACCCAAAATTCGTCAACAGATCCCAGTTGACTTTCCCGTTATCCTTTAGTGCCCAAAGGCCTGGGTTGACGGGATCTCCTGAAAGACCAGCATTTGTGGAGGCTGCTGCAAACCCCTGTGCAACTACCGGTGCAAGCGAGAGGTCACCAAGGCCAGCTGCCCATCCACTTCCTCCCACTGCCATGAATCGTCCGTTCCAGTTATTCAACGGAAGCCATATCTGAAGAAGAACTTTATCAACTGCGTTGGTACGGGTGAGAGTGACGTTCACTTCACAAACGCTAAGGTTGGAGATATCTTGAAGAAGAAATGGTGAGCTAGCGAAGACGGTGAAGTTGTGTTTTTCTTCGCTTTCAATTGAGATGATTTCAGCGCCAGGGACGTGTGATGGTTTGATGTTTGTGCAGGATTTGATACCACGCTCGAATGCAACGTGAGCTCTGGCAGAGTTGAAGAGGATTCCCAAAGTGAGTAAGAATAACATGAAACCCATCGTGAAATCGTGGAACTCCTTGAGAATGCGGAACTGTGTGTGGTATATCTGGATCAAACGAAAACTACAAGTTTGAGGGAACGACTTATAACAGAGTGATCTTATAGTCTTTAAAAGTCAAGAAAAAACCTTGGAATCGGAGTCTCAGCATCGCTGGGTCCCGTCCAAGGAGGCGTCGATATCCTTTTCGAAGCGCGATTTGTATTGCGGTCCATATTTTCAAAATGACCCTAGTGCAGCCAAGAAACGCTTAATGATGACACGCTCGCGGTGAACATAAAATCAAGCCGATTATCAGTGTCCGTAGTTGAAGTCGTACATGTGGCTGGACTTAGACGGGCACCAATAGTATCCTCAGATTCCCGAGATAGTCTATGTAGGAGTCTTTAATTCTACAGCAAGTCGAGGGAATATTCGTCAGAGGCTTTTCTGAATGTCGAACCTTGACTTCGGGTATTGAGAATTTAGCGCCGCTTTTTATGTCTACCGCGAGACACGGTAGACAGATAGAGCGGACGGCAAGTAACTGGCCACTGTCTTTTACTAGCAGAGAGAGTCATTGGCCAGAAAAAGACACCGCCGACCATGGCCGAATCGAGGTTGGTTGATTATTAAGCAGCCACAAACTCCGCAGGCAAGAATTAGGAGGTTCTGAGGCATAAACATATGCACATCATTGCTGGCCGACTATGCGGTTCCCAAGTCCTTGAACGTCCGCCACAATGACGTAGGGTGATTTGTAAGAAGATGCGGTGGAATTATGCATAAAGCTCCGGTTTGCCAAGGCGGCCCGTGTCAGATTTTAGTTCTCTGCCTGTTCAATCGAGCTAAGCAACACGCGTCCACCTGTTCGGTTTAATCGATGGTACGCTTCATAGTAAGAGAAATGCTTCATAGTTCATACGTGGTTTATTACAAATAAAACCCAAATAGGCAACAAGGGAGCCAGTGAATTACCGAGGAACTAGGGAGCTCGCTTACAAGCCTGCCAATAGAAAGTCTTTGTTTTTAGCGTATTTCACAGCAAGATAAATTTTCGAATACTGTAAACTCCCAAAAGCTTTCTTATAGAAACTCCTTATGCCTTTTAAAGCCTCTAATTCCCAAATTTCAGGTTCTAATTATTTGTTATCGTCTTGAAACTATGAAGTAATTCTAAAAATTGGAGATATTCTAACACTAATGGCGGGGTCGTTAGGCCTGAAAATAGCTTAAAAATGCTCTAATAACGGGACTTCTGTCGGCGGCTCGTCAGCTTCCCCTTATCCCAGATCAGCTCCACTGGCAACCATCGTCTACCTTTTGCGTTTCACGCAAGACAACTTGAACACATCGAGAGACTTCAGCCCAATTGCCTCAACTCAAAGTTGATCCTTTTAGACCCTCATCAGTATCGTCTTCCTCGTCATTCGCGTCAACCAGCTTAAACAGCCGCTGAGTGACAAGCGATGCTGACTGCTCATTATCGAATGAGTAAAAGACAACAAGAAAGGTATCAGAAATAAGCATTTCAGATTGTACAGGTTCCGCGAAGGCTTCACAGACCCACACAAATATGCCCTATTCCTCTATGGTGTGAATTGGATATTGTGCCGGAAATATTATTGGGCAGTAGACATTCAGGTCGAAGGACGCTCCTCGGTATATGTCTGCTGACGCGATGATGTTTTGATATGCTTTGTGTGTCGTGGGCTTGATCTTCATCGCGTGTTGGTACCGAAGAGAAAATAGAAGGAGGCGGGGATAGGAGCAGCGTTGGATACATCCCGATTCCCAACAGAAACTCATGGGCGACTGCTGAGTTTATTCCCTTGTATCTTTCTTACATCTTAACTATGACTGGCGGATGCGTGGTCTAGATGACTTGATGTTACAGGTCGAGAGATTCCGGAATTTAGCTATGGCTATGAGTGGTCAAGGACCGCAAGGCACTTTTTCCCTAGGCCATAAGTATGACAACCAATCTGAGCCGAGTTTGAAGGTGTACTTTTGCATTTGAGAAAAGAATCATGTTTCCACGAGCAAAATTGTTGTTCGTTGCTATTTAGTTGCCATCTGTCTGAGAAATCGCCTGAATGAACACTGATAATGACTTCACTTACCTGCTTCTCTGTTTTTCACATCTCATCTTAAGACTTAACCACCTATATTTGTTTAAGAATGGCTGATAAAATCTCATCTTGTGCTTCAAGTTTGCTCTCCCAGCCCTTTTATACGTTTATAATCCCATTCTCGTGAACTCTCTCGTCTTATTGTCACGCGCTTGAAGCTGAATTTTTCAACCCAGGGTTAATGAAACGACTTCATTTCACTGTTGTAATCTTCCGGGATCCTCCCCTTAATTCCTCACCTTCCCCACAATCAACGAGTTAACCACATGATTATAAGGATGCACCACAGCCTGCACGTCCAAACACCGTTTCACAGCCTCAGTTGTGGGGTCAAACTCCTACTCCAAGTCAGTATGCCCTCTCAAAGCTAACAAAAAGGTTTGAACGAACGGCATATAGCACCCTTCTCAGCCCATGCGCACTCCTCACCACCAAGATTGCACCCTTTCTCATTTTCGCCACAATATCAATAAGTAATGCCTCCTTCTCATGTTGGGTACTTCCTACCAGTGCGGCAAGGTACACAACGTCAAAGCCTGTCAAAGTCACAAGCACCCGCATCTGAACACAGGAACTCCATCCCCTTTCCTTTTATCCCTAGCCTTTCACATAATGTCAAAGATTGAGAAATTGCCAAGGGATCGTGATCGATGTTTAAGATTTCGATATCCGGGGAGAGGATGTATGTAAGTTGGAGAGAGGTCATTGGCAGTGGTCCTGATCCGATGAAAACGATTTTGCGGATCGGAGTGGTGTCCACAGCGGAAATGGCTCCTAGTTCAAGACGAGTGAGATCAACGTAGTTATTGAAGTATGGGAATTTAACCAGCCGGTCGTAAACTGCGTGGTCAGCTGGGCGTTCAACAAGCATGGAGAAGGACCCAAACCTGAGTCTTCGTTTTCGGCGAAGGAGTCTGGACTTGAGATGATAGAAGCCCAGTGTGACTCGAGGTGGCATTCGGCGGCTGCACAGATGTGACGCAATGCAGGTAGGATTGAGATGATCCTTGGGTTGTTTATGACCTGCTTCTGCATCAACATTTTAGTCATTCTGCACTGGAAATTGCTAACGCACCTTACTAGCGACCGTCTCACCCACGGTACGCGTACATAAGACCACCAGTTCCTGGAATAACTTGTTGATCTCATCACATGGTCTGAGATCTGGCAGAGAAGATAGTTCAGTGTGCAATGTGATGATATGTGTGACAAGTCGCTCAACTTCCAGGTCTTCTTGATCCCCTGAATGTGATAGAGACACAGATGAGCTGGCCCCAGAACTCGTTTATTCCGGTTTTCGCGGCAAAAAAGCCACGATGGGAGATATTTGTGCATTCTGTACTATGTCTCCTACCACCTCGGCACAGTTGAGAGGGGCGCAAATCGATGCGGTTGAACTCGTTTCCTTGGAGTGAAGTTGGACTCGAAGATTTCTCTTAGGTAACAACCTTGAATATGGGAGATCCTATAACTGAAAGGGGAACACAATGCTCAAGATTGAAATTCGGACTTGTACTTTGAAAATTTCGAGAGGAAAATCACGGAGAACTGTAGAAAGTGGAGTGTGAAAACACACTGTGAATCCCATTCACCCGCTGACCCCAAAGACTCACGATTGTCAAATTACCGAGTATCAAACACGCTCCCTCGCATATGCAAGGATAAGGAAGACGCGTTAGTGTGTGGGACGATCGTTTGCTCACAATGAATGATCGCCGCCTCGATTCCGTTGAAGGAGGCAAACTTCCTGCTCGTAAACACTGCTCCCTCCCAATACCCTCCCTTCCAGCGAGAAACGGGAATCTGGAGGTTCGAGTTGCACTTTCTTTCATGATCTTCCGTCCGTACTATTTCTTCTCGTGTCACGCCTGGATCCTGAATTCCCCACTATCCATCAAGGTATCCAAGCTAACTTTCACAATTTGCAGCTCGAGGGTTCCTCCAATCAATGTTAGGACAAGATTTAGTTTCATTAAGATGACTAATAAATGAATGCTGCATCTCGGTAGCTTGCCGATGGCGTGGACTTCACCTAAATTCCATCACGGTCACGTGTCCAGAGAAAAGGGGAGGTTCTGGATAAGCGAGACAAGTCGACAGCTTGCGATTCACGATAATTGGGATTGTAATGAGATCGTAATGATTGAGTTACCGAGTCATACATGCCTGATGACTTGTAATGGATTGGGCAAGATGGGCTCAAAGGAGAGAATACCATACAGTTCTTCCCCAATTCACAGCGAAGCGGGCAAGAATCCAAAGAGAAAATATTATATATCGCTCTGCTATATTACAAAACATGAATTCAAACCCTACACCAAACTCTTCGCAGTTTTGTATGCCCTTGTCCAATCCCCTCCTTTCCCCTCCTCTGCAGAATAATCAAACATTTATAACAATCTACGCAGGCTTCGACTCTTCGTGTTTTTTTTTGGGGATGAGCTCGACTTCTTGCTTGAGGTTCTTGTACATGTTCATTCTGTTTTCTCCTCTGCAGCGTTTCCGGGACAGGGCATCGAGCAATCGGCAGGGCTGGGGGCGATGATAGCTCCATTTGCTGCTGGGGCGATGATGTTGCCACAGTAGCCTATTTGCCTCCGTCAGCCATGAGAGGTAAAAAAGAATGTGGGAAAACTGACATTCTCCACCGCACACAATACCATAGTAGACATAAGCTGAGGAGGGAGCTCCACACATCTCTGGGGTCACCGCAGTATAGTTGAAGAAAGCAGCACCTGCCAGAGTGCGAGGACCCGTTGTCGTCTCTTCGTAGCATCCGAGACATGTCGTAGAAGGGGCCTGTCGAACAGCGCTAGCTCCACCATTCAGTATATGCTCCATTACGAAAGAGGCTGAAAACCGTACCACATCCCGGGCCCGAGTATCGATCGTCAAGGCCAAGTCAGAGCCGGGGCAACGGCCAATAAAGTAACAAGCCTACGGAGCAAAGTCCGTGTTTTTAGCGATATTGTCAGGTATCGTAAAACCAAAGTCGCCCGATTCACTTCAGAGTTCCTTAATAACTATAGATTGAAACTTTATATAATTCAAGCGCATGCGATAAAAGAAGATAGAATAAGTTTAGAAAGGCTTCATAACTAATTCTGAATATAAAAGAAAAGCATCGAAAATAGTTATGGGGTTCGTTTTTTTTTTTTGTGTTTTTACGAAATGACCTAAAAACACAGACTTTGGTCCGCAGGCTCATAAGAATTTTAGACATGATTAGTATATGCTTGATTTCTCAGTATACAAAACGAGTGTGGGACTGCAGCAAGATGCTAGCAAGCCTGGTGAATGAACGAACTTGGACTTGAAAGGGTGCAAGAAAGTCATTGAAGGAAGGAAAGTGCTTGTTCTTCAAAGAAGCTCGGTACTTGAGAGAAAGAGAGACTGCGAAGCGGCCCTAACAGCAGCAAACCAATATCCTACGCTGTCGAAAGTTCCAGGCTTGGCAGAAATACCTAATTTCTGGTATCGATAGGTATCGGTGCCAGAATCGTAAGGTATTAATACTATCGATAAAGTATCGATTCCTATCGATTCCCGGAACCCAATTCCCCCCTTTAATTGCAATTAACTTTAGAACCACTTCCCTTATAAGAAAACTTTTGGTAGCGCAAATATTCTATTTAATTTAGGCTTTCTATTTAGCTACTTATCTTATAGTTTAGACTAAAACTTGTCTTAATACGGCTATTTTAAGCAAAGAATAGCTTTTGAGATTTTCGTAAGGCTTACTTATAATAAGCATTCTGATAAGAGATACAAATATAATACTAAATTTTCCGAATACGAGAGCTATTTTAAAATTAAGATAATATTAACTTTTATTAATAATATTAAGTAATTCCTTTAATAGAAAGACTAGAAAATAAAGAAATTATATATAAATTTATTATATAAATTAAGTAATAAATGGAAGAGATAATTTAAGGCTAAGTATCGATTCGGTATCGATACGTATCGATCCTTGCGATACCTAAGTAATACCATCCAGTATTAATACCTTATTAATACCAAAAGTATTTTTGCCAAGCCTGGTCGAAACAGCCTTCATCAAGAGGAAGCCTCATGTTTTGGTCAAGGTCCGCGTCTGGACTGAGGCTCCTTAGCTCCTAATAGCCGTTGTGCTTGAGACTGCCAAGTATCCAAAAGCGGATGTCAGCTCAGGGGAGCCCAGAGGAAATTGTCCGAGTAAAGTTCCGAGTCTGGAAGCGGCTCAAGAAAAACACAGCCTAAGCAAGCCGTTACTGCAAGCTCAAAAGAACAAGCTGCTGCATTGCGGTATATACGAGGAGATGTCCTAGAGCCTCGAGTCTGGGCACAGCCAGAAGCAATTTGGATATCTAAGGCGTGATAAGATATAATTCTTCGAGATGTCACTGCCATCGTGTAAGTTGCCGCGTATTAGCACAGAAAAGGAAAGTGTTTAGGCACACTATCGGTCGTCTGAGACTTTGGCTCGCCATTGGCTCTCCACAGGTTCTTCACGAGACTATCTGCAGACAGGGCTTGAGTTGAAGCCAAGGCTTTGCGGGGATCGATACGCCAGTGTTAAACTATTTATTTGATGCAGAGAAGTGTGGAGTAAGAGATGTGCTACTTGGCATAAACAATGATGAAGACAGCTCATGCGTGAATTGGATTTTGTTAGGGGTGGTGTGCCGAGTCTGATCTGGGGACAGGAGATTATCTCCTCCAGTGGCTGAGACCCCGCTTCACAATGCTTCTTTCCAACAGAAAACGGTGAAATCGTGGTCACCGCCTAATTGAATATATTGTTCTTTTGCAACACAACGCGTCAAGTAATCAACGTTCGTTTGGGGGCGTGGAGGACTAGTGCAGACACTGGTCTGCCGCTAAGGTAGTGAGAGCACAAATTGATTCGAGTAGATGAAGCGCACTAGATCAAGCGCATTTATGAAATAACGTCTCGCGTCGAGAGGAATATCGAGATCGCTCTTATGGATAGAGATGGATGATATTAAACGATTGTATGCATGAATGGCCGTCCGTTCCACGTCGTGAGAGAATCGTCAGGTAGACCGTAGAGGAATGAAGGTTCGTAGCAACTTCAACATTGCTGGATATATACCATGTTTGCAACCGCTCATGACCGTCCAAAACACCATTTTCCCTTCCTCTCTCACACTTACTCGTATTCACTTGCATTCGTCATCGTTTCCCAGCATCAACTTCCACAGCATGCTGCTCAACGGCCCCTTCCTCCCCCTCATCCTGCCCCTTGTGCCCATTATCCCCGCGCTCCACATCACTCCCGCCAATCAATTTGCCAAACAGACCGTCCATTTCCTCGAGCGTCTTGCCCTTGGTTTCGGGATACCAGATAAGTATGATGACCATAGCTGAAATATTGATGCAGAAGAAGACGAAGTAGGTTTTGGAGCCAATGTTCTGGATGCCAACGGGGAAGAACTGACCGACGACGATGGAGCCGATGGCGCCGGCGGAGGCGCAGATGTTTATGCCCTTTGCACGGATGTAGGTTGGAAAGATCTGTGGAAGGTTAGTATGTGATTTGGTTTGAGGAACTGGATAATAGACATACCTCTGTGCCATAAACCCATGCGTTGGGCCCGAAGCCGATGGAGTAGCCAAAGGAGAAGAAGAAGATGAAGACTATGCAGGTGTAGTCTGAAGCGTGGTTCTTGTTGTTCGGGTAGGCCAAGGGAAGGGAGCCGTTGACCTGGAGAAAATGTCAGTCTCAGAGCCATTTCTTATTCGGGAGAAGGATTGCAATGGGGTTGTTTGAAGGACTGTGTGAAACTTACAATCATCGAAAGAGACATAATTGCCGTTCCCAATAGCAGAGTCTTCTTCCGTCCAAGCTTATCAATAATCAACATCTCGATAATCGTGCATCCGATCTTCAAGGTACTCTCAATGCCGCTAGCCATCAAGCTCAGATCCTTTGACAGACCAAGAGCGAGGAAGACGGTAGGGAGGTAGTACTTGATTGCCGTTGCGCCGCACATTTGCGCCATGAATTGCAATAGTGCTCCCCTCCAAAGACGAGCACGCAGGTCGCTGTCAGTGAACAGGGTGAACCATGAGGCTTCGGTGATGGAGTTGTGGAATTCAACATTTGCCTTGATTTCCTGGAGCTCAGGCTCGATGTCCTCGGGACTGTCTTCGGCGCCGCGGAGATAGATGAGAGCTTTGTGGGCGTCTTCTGGGCGATTCTTCTCGAGGAGCCAGCGGGGGCTGGGAAGATTCAGCTGATTTTCAGGTTGAGAAAATAGTTGAGAGGAACTTACGTATCCGGGACGAAAGGCAAACCGATGACGAAGAATAAAGCGGGGATGAACTGAATGGCAATCGAAAGACGCCATCCTTCAAAGATACCAGTTTTGGTCGTCCAATGTGAAACTCCATACCCCACCCTAGTCAGTCCAAGCATTAGCAACCGAATATCTTTAAAACGAAGACAAGAATTCTTACCAGAAAGCAACAGCCAAACCACTGACCATACCGATATGGTTCAACACAACAACTCCACCTCTTCTTCTTGCAGGAGCTATTTCACTATAATTCCATTAGCCTCGCTCGATAGCTCGCAAGTGCCGCCTACGAACCTTTGGTATAACGGAACAGAGGTAGAGATAACTGCATTCCCCAACCCCGAGATGATTCTCCCAATGATCATCATTGCAAAAGCTGTTTCCCCGTGTGCTCCTGTCTGTACAGCTCCTCCAATGCATGACACGACTGCTCCCACCATACCAGCGTATCTTCTCCCCAAACGATCGCTGAGTGGGTGGGATAGGAAGACATAGCTGAGCCATGTCCCCAGGTAGTATATCGCAGTGATCAACCCCTTCTGCGCGGCGTTGGGCTTGTGCAGGGCTTTGATCCAGCCGCTGTTCACGTAGAGTGTGGCAATGATTCCGATATTGTACCTGGGAGTTTGGATTAGATTCCAATCGTCAAGGTAGCTTTAGCAGAGGAGGATGTAAGGTATCACTTCTGCCTAGGAGCTGCAAGGTAGCAGTCGACACTCACCCCCATACAAAAGATCCAAGCGCAAAGAAGACGCTCAAACTCCCAAGCCTCCTCGTCCCTCTACTTGGAAAGAAGCGCATGGTAAGCTCTGGCAAGGTTGTATGCACCGTCGCTTCTATACTCTGACTACGGGCACCCAGATGCTAGAACATCGGCGTAAAATAATTGGGGGAATGATAGCTGTCGTCGGGCAAGCACGAGAAGGGCGAAGATATAATCACGTCGTGCAAGGGCACAGCTCTGGGTTCTGCCAAGCACGTTGCTTTTTGGGGGGTGACTGACCGCCAAGTCTGGCCATCATCAGACCGTGTGCATCCAATCAGTGCAGCATGCTTGCTGCCCATGGAAGCCTTTCACGCATGTTCCTCCACACTGTCGGTAGTTGCAAGGGGCGCGGATTGGCTGGTGTGGGAGAGGCCGCACCTTTCTCGATGCATCTGCACCCACAAAAAGACGAAAAGACGAAAAGACGAAAATTGCTCCAGAACCCTCGCTTCGCGCAAGTGCTGCTCGCATGCCGTCTGCAAAACTACTGCTGGTTTGCAGAAGACCAGGAAGCGGCATCGGAGCCCAAAACACCGGGAGTGGCGCTCTGCCCTGCACGAAGAAGGCCCCGCCTGGATCGTTGTGGACAATCATGCCAGTGATGGAGTGGTGCACTGGTGAAGGCTTGAGCTGCGGGCACTTGTCCTGAGACATGGCCATTCTCGACCATGCAGACGCAGAACCATTGGCAGATTGACAGCGCAGGGCATACGGAGTACGCTGTATGCCGAACAGCCGGCGGATCATGCCAAATGTGGACGAGGAACTTCCCCCTCCTCCTGAGGCCAGGGGTCTGCGGTCTGCCTGAGTTTTCAGTCAACTCACGTGACTTGACGTAAGCGTCGCTTCCCGAGTTGCAGTTCTGCGCTGCACAGCGCTGCACTGCGCAGCCCCAGGGTTTCGTTTTACAACGTGCTTACAGTACGCACTCCTTGGGTATTTCCCGGGTCGGAGTTATCGATTCTCCCAGCCGTATCACGAGCCCGTGGCGCACTTCAACCGTGCTGCAAGTCGTCGAACCGCCTCCCGACAAAAGAGTTTCGATAGCGCCCACGCCGGACCTGTCAGGAAGACCCAGAATGAAGCTGGCGCTAGGCCCCCTTGGGCGGCTTGAGGACGGAGCTGAGAGACGGCGGACTCGCGAGCGCAACACAATGAAAACAGCCAAAATGTGTCCAGATCCAGGAGCGGAACATCCGGTGGCGCCATGTCCGGTCTGTGATTCTTCTCTCTGCTCAAACTCCGAACTGTCGCGTGAGGTGCTGTGAAGATGCGGATTCCTGTTTGCATCGCAACCTCGATTATTCGTCGGGTCTAAGTTTAGGTAGGGGAGCGGGGGACCGGACGCACTATTTAAGCTTACACACAGCGTTAGCTCATTTACCCCTGAATGTCCAGGCGCGAGGCTGAGTCGATCCGCCATCCCCCTTGCCAACTTTCTTGAAGCGACCTCCCCCCCTCGACACTCCGAGCCTCATCCCTCCTTCATCACCACATTCGTTCATTCATTTACGGGGGAATTGTGGGTTTGGAGACCGTGAGAGTTGGCGATATATTCTCGAACGTTGGCAGAGACAGCGAAGATGCACAGCAACGCGAACGCGAGCTCCAGTCGTTCAGGCTCCGCCAGCCCCACAATGTCTCCCAGCGCCGCCCCGAAAGGAGGGAAACCAGAGGTCGTCACCTGGATGTCCCTCCCGCACAAGCCTCAACTGTTCATCCTCGCCATCTGCCGCCTGTCCGAACCCCTCTCGAACACCTGCCTCCTCCCATATCTATACTACCTCATACGCTCATTACAAACTGCCCCCAATACGAGCCCAGCTTCGATATCACGACAAGCTGGGCTCCTTGTCTCTCTTTTCGCATTTTCACAGTTCGCTACGTCGGTACCATGGGCCAGTGTGGCAAACAGGTTGGGGAGGAAGCCGAGCATCATTATCGGGCTCACACTCTCCATTATTTCAAATATCGGTTTCGGGTTCTCAACAAGCATACCGGCGGTGATGTGTTGGCGGGTCTTGGCTGGCATTGGGAATGGGAATACGGGAGTTATGAGGACAATGACGGCGGAGATCGTTAAGGAGAGGAAATACCAGAGTCGAGCATTCCTGCTTCTGCCATTGGTATTCAACTCGGGGGTAGTTCTTGGGCTTGCACTTGGGGGCTGTCTGGCTGATCCAATCGTCAACCTTCCTTGGCTATTCGGACCTACAGGCGTTTGGAACTTTTCGAAGGATCCAGAAGGAGTGGCTTGGATGAGGGCTTACCCATTCGCGCTGCCTACGTTATTCAATGCGGCAGTGCTGTTGGTCAGTCTTTTCTTCGCAGTGTTCTTCTTGAAGGAAACGATGCCCGGAAAGACCGACCACAAAGACTACGGATTATTGGCAGGAGCAGCTATGAAAAGTCTCTTCAGGAGAATATTCCACAAAGAGTCTTCCTCTGGCTATTCAACCCTCCAAGAAGAAAATTTCGGCACCGAAATTTCGAACCAACTCGAACCACCAACCCCAAAGACCTCAGGACTCACAGTCCAACCACTCAGCCGGGCGGGACCCTCCAAACCAAAGCTCTCCATAACCTCCCGTGCAATCTACACTCACGAAGTTCTCGTAACAATTGTCTCCTTCGGCCTCCTCCCACTCCACAATGCAGCATTTATGCAAGTCTTCCCCGTCTTCCTCTCGACACCCTACTTCAAGAATGATTCCCCTACAGCGCTGAAATTCAACGGCGGTCTGGGCCTCTCGTCCCCTACAATCGGGCTCTTCCTCTCTGCGTTCGGAATCTTCGGCATACTGATTCAACTCTGCGTATACCCCTCCCTCCAAGCCTGGCTCGGCACTCTGAGGAGTTATAGAGTGGCGTTGAGTGTGTTCCCACTGGCATATATACTCGCCCCGTACCTATGCCTCATCCCAGAGACCAATGTGGCGTTGCAGAGTCTTGGGATTGTTTGTATACTGTTCCTACAAGTGACAGCACGAACTTTCGGCATCCCATCGAGCGTCATCCTTCTCACAAACTCAGCGCCTACGCCCTTGGCCCTTGGGGCCGTGCATGGGGTGGGGAACATGGTCAGCAGTCTCGCCCGTGCTGTGGGACCGCTGATTGGAGGTGTGATATTTGGATTTGGGCATGATATTGGGGTTGTGGGGACGGTGTGGTGGGGGTACTTGATGGTTATCTCTGTGCTTGGGTTGGGATGGAGTTGGATGTTGAAAGAAGGCGAGCGGCCGAGGGAGAAGGGGCCGGGGGCCATAGAGTTAGGCCCTGCCGGTAAGAAGGAAATAGATGGAGAAAAGGGCGAGGATGAGGAGAAGGAGGCGTTGTGTCCGAAGTAGATGCACATACTCATATACGGTAATGGGGTAATTTAGATGAATACATACATGAATATACCCAGCATATACATTTCTTGTTTCTTCTAGGCTGAACGTATTGGACTGAGGTGGGCCCAACTTCAAAGATGCTAGGAACTCGGGAAGTTGACGGGGTGTTCTCGCGAGCGGCCGATAATTGAAAAAGGAACTCGAAGTCCGTTTCCACTTGAACCTTCAGAGAAGGTATGTTTCTGATACAAAATAATGGGAGTACCAATCTCCCAAGCATCTTATCTTCCTTTTCTAGCCGCTGCCAGCCGGAATGCGGACCACCAACGAAGTTGAGATCAGGCTTGATTTGACACATTGCTCTCCTCTCAGCCTTGCCCGAACGTGAACTTCCTTTTTGCATGATGCGGCCAACCGCCTCCTCTCCCCCACAGCCCAAATGACAAAGTACGGAAAGCCAAACTTTAGGTGTACAAACCCGTAGCCTCGCCCGATAGCCAACCTTCGAGTTTCTTCTTCGGGTAACCTAACGCCTGCAGCCGTCCACATCAGACCACATTTCCATCGCATCTGGTAATGCTCCCGCTTGGCTGCCGCTTGCCAGCTATTTCTGCGAATGCTCGCTGCAACTCAAAAAGGGGATGATCCTATTCGACTGGTTTTGAGCAGAAATACAGTCTCGAGCCTCTAGTCTCGATGTAGGGTCCCGACTGCAGAGTTGAGGTTGTTGGGTATTATCCCGGCTCTCGTGGGGGACTTGTAGCTCTTGTAGCTTGTTACTTTCATCAGGTAAGAAGTGTACGTAAGACATACATCTCTGCCTTCAACTCAGATCCCTGGTGAACCGTAAAAAGCCTACTCACATTTTAGAACCCTCTTCCTATATACATTATACTCTTTCTATGTTCATATCCATACGCTTATTCCCTCTACATCTTGTATCTCCGTCTCGACACCAAGTCTAATTTTCGCTCCCAATCCCCAACCCGAGGAACGTCAAAGTCGCAACATTGAACACCGTAACAATCAACCAAACCACCCCCGCCGCAATAGTAGTCGGCCAGTTATTCGCCATGCACACCGTGCCCTCGACCGCCCCTCCGGCCTCCACCGCCCTCACAGCATCATAGTTCATAATCCCATCCACAACGCCCAGCGGCGTCGCCCTCTCATCCACCTTGACCCGCATATACCGCTTGCAACTCGTATACCAGATCAGCGGAAATGTCAGGAAGATCAACGCCACGGAGAGAACGACGTTGCAGCCGTTCAGCGCGGCGGCGAGACCCCGCTGGCCTTCAGAGGCGGCGATGATGATGGCGGGGATCACGGAGACGCTGCGGGTGAGGAGACGTCGGTAGAAGGGCTTCATGCGCCAGTCCAGCGCGCCTTCGCAGATTAGTTGCCCGGCCATGGTGCAGACTATTCCGGCGGAGACGCCGGAGAAGAGGAGGGCGAGGGCGAAGATGGTTCCTGGTGAGCGTCAGGGATGTGCTTTGCAGTTTTGGAGAAGATACAAAGAGGGAACGGCTGGGGATGTACGTACCACTTGCTTGCCCGATGGTCTGCACAAAGAGATGATAAATAGCGGGTAAATCGGCGTTCGAGGCGTCCGCGCCCAAGCTGTTCGCCGCCACGATCAAGATCGCACTGTTGACGAACAGCGTGATCACAAAAAGGGAGATGCACATCTCTGCTATGGAGTACTTCATGCAGCTCTTGATGGCCGAGATCGTGGGGCGGTACAGAGTGATGGCGTACTTGGTGTTGGAGGCACGTGCTTCGTGGAGAGTGCCAGAGGTAACGTCAAAGTCCCGCATGCGGTGTTGGACGAAGCCGGAGCCCAGGTAGAGGGAGTGAGGCATGAGGATGCCGCCGAGGATTGCGCATGATTGGAAGAGTCTGGGGGTTATTAGTGGTGTTGCTGTCAGGGGGTGGGAGGCGGAAGTGTGAAAGGGGAAGGGGGGGTAAGTGAGGAGTTGGTATGAACTTGCAGAGAGAGAATTGTGAGAGAGGATTTGCAGTGAGGCGACGTACCCATTGGAGACAAAGATCTCTTTCGAAGGAAGAAACCCTTTGAACACGTCGGCAGCTGGGTCGGTGACAAACGAGAGCTCGATACAGAAGCTGGTAAAGACACCAATGATGAAGAGGGCGACGAAAGCTTCGAATATGCGGAGACGACGAAGTGTTCCATCGGCTTTGTAGAAAGCGAGGATGAAGAGCGTATCACATATTGAGATGGCGCACCCGCCAACGAGGGGTACCTTTGGAAACAGGATGTTAATAGCAATAGCTGTTCCAATGACCTGTTGAGATATTTAGCTCCGTGAACGATTGCTTATCCGGGTGGGTTGGACTTACCTGTCCAATGTCGGTACTGATGATTGCTGCTTCCGCGATGGCATAAATGAAATAGTTCAACCATCTTGGAAGGTAAGCACGGTTCATCTGTGCAAGATTCAACCCCGTGACACATCCAAGCTTGGTTGCCAATGCCTGCTTTACGTCAACACCCGACCATCCAATCTTGTGACGGAGGTTACCTGTAGGAACACCGCCATCAACACACCAAGCAGAATGATGAATAGGAGTTTGTACTGAAACTGAGCCCCTGCATCCAATGCAGTCTGGAAGTTGTCCGGGTCGACATACGCCACGCTGATGAGAGTCCCCGGTCCCGTGAATCTTGCAAACTTTAAAAGGACGGCTCCCCATCTCTGTAACCTCGTGCCAACGATTTGCTGTGAATACGGCTGATGAATAGATATGATGGACTCCGCTGGCGAATCAGGGCTCTCGAGGACCTCGACATTGTACGCTTTCTTCTCGTCGCTTGAGACATCCTGTTGCACACTTGGGCTCACCGACTTCTCAACGGCCACAGGTAAAGATTGGACTACGACATGGCCGCTAGTATCTGTACCTGGTGGAAACATCGTCTTGTAGATCGGGTGATGTTGGCTAGAGGCATGTAATGTGCCCTCTGTGCCTCTGATAAAAGTGCCAAGGAAGAGAGGGGTGGTAGTAACGTCGTGGAGGTGCAGTCTTCGAGCAAGAGAAACCACTCATGTCAGGATGTCAGTACTTCGGGGCTTACAACTACCCCTGAATACGCCTTCTCAGCCACTCCGACAAAGAAACGCTACCGCTCCACCATTTTGTTCAAAGTGGCTTGCTACGAGAAACAATATTGTATGCGCCTGCAACCAGTGACACATGTCTAATTCGGTACGCCAGAAGATGCGGTGTAGCGTGTGATAAGGTGCCTCTAGGCCCGTTCAAGAGTTTGGGCGCTGAGTTCAGCACATGCAAGGAGATGTCGTCGCCATGTTGTCATTGGGCGAAAGTTTGATGACAACAGACCCTGCCAAAGTGACCGAAACCTCGAGTGCCATTTGGTGAGGTTTTCTGAGCTTTCACCGCTTGAGAAGCGGAATATCAGAGTCTCAGCCCATTCCTGAAGAGGTCAGGAGAGGAACTATTGACGAGAAAGGAAAACCTCCGAATTCGTTCAACGGAGACTGCTTTTCGGGCTTCTGATGAGCCGAGGCATGGAACTGGCCACTCGAGACGCAACACGATGGAAATTCTCCATATGCACAGCCAATCTTTGAAAGTCAGTCGGACACAGAGGAGGAGGTGATATATGAGTATTGAAGAAGAAGTTTTGGATACGGAAGAGATTTGGACCGAGAACGAAGAAGCCGAGATTTTGCCGATGGACGCGATTTCTCGCGTTGATCCACCCCTTTTGGCTCCTTCCGTTATTACTGTCACCTCTCAGTTTCCCTATTGAAGCCATCTCGCTGTAGAAATGATCAGGCTTGGTGTGTGCTTGGTTTCTACACTCTGTCTAATCCTGAATCTCGCTCGGTTGCAAGTAGAATCTTGACCATCTACGGAGAGAAGCTTACCGCTTGTCATTGCTCCTGTGGTCCTAATATACCCAATTGCCCAGAAGCTCGCAGCGACATCCCCTGTCCGTTGGAAACCCAAGGGCATTCGAATTCGAAACCAAGTCACGTGGTATCGGTTATATTACGCTGAACCTCGTGAAGCCCTTTTGGGCTATGGCCGAGCAGTTCTACCTTTAGATCCTGACAACATCCAGAGTTGTGAAACAATTTCTATCTTGTGGTCTTAATCATGCTTCCTATGAGTGGGCAGTAAATTTCGGGCAGTCGATTTAGAAATGACTCGATTAAGGATTTAGCTTAACTATTATTATATAATTAAATATAATAATATATTAACTATTAAGTATTATATTAGTTATTAAGTATTATATTAATTATTAATTATTAAGTATTATATTGAAGTAAGCTTATAATATAAGGGCTTTTTAAATAAATAATTTCTTGGGATTTTCTATATAACTCGAGAATTTCTTTTAAAATTATCTTATATTTATATTAGTTTAATATAAAATTTTATATAGTATTTGGCTTAATTATTATTAGTAAATAATAACTAGATTATTATTATTTAATTAAATTAATAGATTTTATATATTTTTAATTCGAGTATTTTTTCTAGAAATATATAAAATAATACTTTTAATATTAATTAAACTATTAATTTAAAATAAAAGTACTCGAATAAAAATACTAAAATTTTAGATTTTTTCTTAAATTTATTTTATTTTATAAAAAACTAATAGTATTTAATACTTTTTTTATTTATAGTACTAATTAAAGGCAGTTTAAATATAAACTTTTTATAAATAAATTAATTATTAAAATAGCTATATTATGAATTTCTATTTATATAACTAGTTATATAAACTCGTATTATAGATATAACTCGATTAGTAAACTAGTTCCTATTAGGCTTAATAGATTTAGGAATTATATATTAATACTATAATATTATAATTCTTATTTCTAAATAATAACTTTACTAATTTAATATAATTATAATAGTATTAGCTAGAACTAAAGAGAGATAGCTATTATATAACTAGTTTTATCTTAGGGTTAGTATTTTTAATATATGAGATTCTTGAATCTTTAAGCCTTAGCTATTGCCTTAATTTCGCTATTATAGTAACTATTACGGTTATTATAATATATAGTACTAGTAGGGATTAGACTAGAGCTAGAGAGGTATCTAATATCTGAGCGAGGTATTTATAGTTACCTAATTATTATATATAACCCCGAGCTTAAGCTAGTATATAGGCCCGTATATAGCTTGCGATTATTTAGATCCGAGGCTCTTTTGGGATCTTCTTCTCATTTTAGCTTTAAATTATTAAAATAGAAATAGTCTAACTATGCCTTCCAGGCCCTAGATCTTATACTTATAATATAATTCAAAGCTTACCTATTTCTTAATCCTATAAAGGATTTAAATAATACTTACCTAATTGGTTTTTAATAAATATAGATATAATATACTATAGCTATTCCCGAACCGGTTAACTAATATTAGAATAAAAAAAAGCCCTAGAATAACTAGGCAAGAAAGCCCTGAACTAGCCAGGCAAGTAAATAGGCCAGTAACCTTACTATTAAACGAAGATCTATAAAAAAGCAAGTCCCGGAATAATTGGGTAAATCAGAAGAAGCTATAGTACGAGATACTACTAGTATATTACTAGAAGGTAGACCAGAGCCTTTTATTAAGTCTCCTGAGGGATTCGAGTATCCTATTAATATTTATAATAGAAGAGATACTCTCTTCTAGAAAATAGAGAAAGAAGAGGGACCTGCCTTATTAAAGGCAGAGTTCCAAGAATTACTTTGGAACCCAGAGGCTTTATATAAAGAGATTATTAAGCTAATTCTAAAGATATGTAATATCCTTACCTATAGTAAGAATTATCGGAATTAGCTAAAAGAAACCAAGTAAGCCCTATAAAAGAATAAAGCCATTATTAAGAAGCTTATTATATAGCCTGCCGGAATAACTAGTTCTTTTATTTTAGAAGGTAAATACTTAATTAAACTTCCTAATCCTCCTATTTTCAAAGATATAACCAAGGATAGTATTACCTTTAATAATTAGTTAGTTTAGATCAAGAACAAGCTCTATAGTAACTCTAATACCTATTAAATAGAGGACTATAAGATTATTTATATATCCGGCTATATAAGTAGCTATACTTTTATACTAATCTCTCTCTATTTAAACCAGGATAATTAATATATATATGAGACTATTAGGGAACTATATACTTATCTAGAGGAGCTATATAGTAACCCGAATAAGAAGTATAATACTTGGTAAGCGTTTAAGGAGCTATTTATAAAGAAGGGCTAGACCTTTTAGGAGTTCTATACCCTATTCCTAAGGTATATAGTAGACGGAAATATTAATCCGCAGGACCTTAAGAATAACCTAAATAATAAGCTTACCTAGAAGCTCTAAGAGGCCATAGCTATATACTATAATAACCCGGCTATCTATATTACAGAGTTTATATAATACTATATTACGAATAACTAGTAAATCCGAGCTTACTATAAAAAGAAAGAATAGATATCTAAAAAAGCTAATAAAAATACGGATAAGCTAAGCCCAGGAGGCGCCCTTTATATAAAGCCCGCTCTCAAGACCCTAGTAATAGATAAGCCTATTACTCCAAAGCCCGGATTCTCAGATCTCAAGTACTATAACTATAATAGATTTGGTTATATATCTAGGAACTATCTAGAGCCCAAGATAGAGTATATAAAGCAAGTTTTGGCGGCCAAGCTAGTAGTACTTACTATAAGTAAGCTATCTAAGGATATAGAACAGGGAAACGAGAACCCCTAAAGAAAGTCTTTTTTTTAGGGCCATATTATATAAATATAGCAGAAGTTAATTTAAGCTAGCTACTAGGAGGTAAAGCATTTATACTTCCTTATATAGTTAGTAATAATAAATTAGGTATTAAGATTTCTTCTCTTATTAATACTAGAGTAAACGGATATACTTTTATTAATTTTAAGTTTATAAGAATAATTAAATAATTTCTAGATATTAAGCCTATTTAATTAGTATTACCCTATAATATAAGAGAGTTTAATAGTAAGTAGGCTATACCTATTACTTACTATATTAAGCTTATACTCTTAATTAATAGACGAAAGGTCCTAGTACCTATACTAGTTATAGGACTAGGTAAGTATAATATGATTTTAGGATAATAGTAGTTTATAAGTACTAGTATCCTAATTAATTACAAGAATAGAAGATTAATCTGGCTAGATAATTAGCCTAGAAAGAAGAGTTAGGATAAGGTCCTAATTACTATATATAAGAACTTAGAACCTGGAAAAAGTAACTAGTACTAAAAAGATATAAATAGAAGAAATAAAGCTATAGCTATAAATAAGTCCTAGAGACCTTAGCTTATAAAAAGGAAATCTCCTTATTTTCTTCCTAACCCGGGCTTAGAAAGCCATATATAGCAAAAAAATTAAGCTTAATATTATAGAGAAATACAAGTAGCCTTAGGAAATATAGAAGTTTCTCCTAAGCCAGAGATAGAGATATTAAAACCATATTATCTAAAGAAAAACTATAAAATCTAATCAAGGCCCTTAGTTAATATTATAGGCATCTTACTAGCTGCTTTCTAGATAAACCTATAGAAGAAGAAGAATCTTTTCTTTATAATATTATTTTTCGAGATTAATAAAGAACTAGAATTATAATAAGAGAACGAGTTTATTTCGGGCAAGTAATAGCTAGGAGAAACGGAGCTATAGTAGCTAGTAAGAGTCTTACTAGAGGAGTTTAAGGATTTCACAGATATTTTCTTAAAAGAAGTATTAAATATCTTATTTCTATATTAATTATATAATTATAAGATTCAGATTAATAATTCCAAAGGCCTAGAGAGCCTAGGGTATTTCCTACTTTATTAATAATTGACCTATAAGCTATAAGAGATCAAGTGCTTCTTTAAAAAGAACCTCTAATAAGGCTTTATTAAGCTAAGCCAGTCCCCTTTTATATCTCTAATTCTTTTTATAAAGAAGGCTAACGGAGCTCTCCGATTCTATATTAATTATTATAAGCTAAATAACTTAATATAAAAGAACTATTATTCTTTTTCTCTTATTTATAAGACCCTTATATAGCTAGCTCAAGCCAAGGTCTATATAAAGCTAGATATTTAATAAGTATTTTATTAGATCCGAATAGACCCAGAATTAGAAGAACTTATAATATTTCGTATAAGATATAGGGCCTATAAGTATAAGATTCTTTAGGAAGGCCTAACTAATAGCCCTGCTATATATTAGAGGTATATAAATAATATTCTCTTTAATTGCCTTAATATCTTTTATATAGCTTATTTAAATAATATTCTAATTTACTTGGATAATTCCCTAGAATATAAAGATTATATATAAAAGATTCTTTAGTAATTATAGGATACTGGCCTCTAAGTAAATATTAAGAAATTAGAGTTTAAGGTTATTTATATAAAGTACCTAGGCTTTATTATCTTTACTAGAGGTATTAAAATAGATCCAGATAAGATAGTAGTTATTAAGGACTAGTAATTACTAAAGATAATTAAAGAAATATAAGGCTTTCTAGGTTTTTATAACTTTTATTAGTATTTTATTATGGAATATAGCCATATAGTAAAGCCCCTAATAGCTCTAATATATAAGGGAGTTCTATTTAAGTAAATAAATTAGTATTAAGAAGGTTTTACTAAACTAAAGCAAGCTATACTCTCGGTACTAATTTTATACTACTATAACCCGAATCTCTCTATTATAGTTAAGACAGATATATTAAATAAAGTTATAGCTAGTATTCTCTTATAGTAAGACCCCTAGATAGAACTCTAGTATCCGGTAGTATTCTTCTCTAAGACTATATAATTAGTAGAGCTAAACTATAATATCTATAATAAAGAAATACTTATTATTATTCTCTTTTTAACTAAATAGTAAGCGGAGCTAAAAGGCCTATAGGAGGCATCCTTTATAATTTACTTAGACTACCGAGCCCTCGAGTACTTTATAACTATAAAGAAGCTCTTAGTAAGACAAGCTTACTAGGCAAAATACCTTTCCTATTACTATTTTAAGCTTATATATTAGATAGGTAAGTTAAATAAATGAGCGGATATCCTAAATAGGAAATACGAGAATATAACTGCCCAGGATAAGGTAATAGTAGCCTATTAAACCCAAATTCTCCTCCTATAATAAAAAATTAATAATAATATTATACGGGATCTCTAATTAGCCCTAATTAAGGCCTTTATAAGCCCGGCTCAGGAAGAAACCCAGTATAATAATATCTAGCTAGTAGATAAGCTATTAAGCGAGAACCGAGAGTTACCGGAGCTAGAAAAGCTATAGGATAAGACAAGAAATAAGAAGAAAGGCACTTGGATACTATAAGACGGCCTCCTCTTATAATATGGCAAACTATTTATATCTAATAGTATAATAATACCCGAGATACCCTTATATATTATCCTTATTTAGGAGGCATATACATAGCCCCTAATAGGATATCTAGGACAAGCCAAGCTTTAATAGCTTCTTTAGGCCCGCTATTACTAGCCAGGCCAAGATATAGATATTAATTAGTATAAGGACAACTACTATACCTACTAATAATCCCACGTCTCCAGAAATAAGAAGCCAGGGCTCTTATATCTATTACTAGTCCCTAACTGCCCCTAATAGTATATATTAGTGGATTTCAAGAAGTACCTAGAGAATAGGAATAAGTATAATATAGTAGTAATCTTTATTAATTGCCTAGATAAGTGCCCTATTATAATTCCTGTCCGAAATATAGTAATAGCTAAAGAGTTAGTACCCCTATTCCTTACTTATATAGTTCGCCAAGTTAGTATTCCGGAGACTATAGTATCTAATTAAGGCCCCTAGTTTATATCGGATTTCTAAAGCGAGTTCTATAAGTATATTAGTATAAAGCTCAAGTTATTAACTACTAATTATCCCCAAACTAATAGCCAGACGGAAATTATTAACTAGTACTTTAACTAATAGCTATATCCCTATATAAATTATTACTAGGATAATTAGAATAAATAGGTAGTAATAATTAACTACTAGTAGGTAGCTCTGGTTTACGAGATTATAGGCTAATTCCCGTTTCTTATAGAAAAGGGCTATAAACTACGGATATTATTTAATTAGGAAACCCAAGTATAATTAGGTACCCTAAAGGAAGAGCTAAATAAATAGGAGGTAAAGGCCCTAGTAATATGGCTCTATAAATTATGGCAAAAAATATAGGAGAATATAATATAAGTATAAGAATACTATATTACTCAAGCTAATAAGTACTACTAACTAATAGATTTCGGAATAAGAGATAAGGTATAGATTATTACTAAATACTAGAAAAATAATTATCCGAGCCGCAAGCTAGCTTACTAAATAGAAGAACTATATGAAATCCTGGAATAAGTAAGATATTTCTTTAGGCTTAAGCTTCCGGAATTAATAAGAATATATCCGGTATTTTATATAGAGAAGCTATATAAAGATCTAGGCAATTCCCTTCCCGGATAAGCAAATCCGGAGCCTCTGCTATTAGAACTATAAGACAGGGAAACGGAGTACGAAGTTCAAGAAATATAAGTAATAAAACTACTTTATAGGAAGCTAAAGTACTAAGTCTAGTAAAAAGAATAGGACCCAGATCCGAAGTAGTATCCCGCTTTCTTATTAAGTAATAGTGCCCTAGCTTTTTAGAGCTTCTATAATAAGAACCCCAAATAGCCAAGACTACCCCAGAATCTCCTTTATTAGTTAGACTATATCAAGAATAATATATTACCGAAACCATATAATATAAACGGAAATTCTTTAAAGTTATATATAAAAGGCCCTGGCCTTTAATATGTGACCTATAACTTGGAAATTTAATAGAGACTTTCAAAGCTCGGAAATAAGCTTATTTCGAGAAAGAGGGGTAATATTACAGTTATTATAATATATGGTACTAGTAGGGGTTAGACTAGAGCTAGAGAGGCATCTAGTATCTGAGCGAGGTATTTATAGTTACCTAATTATTATACGTGACTCCGAGCTTAAGCTAGTACGTGGGCCCGTATATAGCTTGCGATTATTTAGATCCGAGGCTTCTTTGGGATTCTCTTCTCTCTTTAGCTTTGAATTATTAAAATAGAAATAGTCTAACTATGCCTTCTAGGCCCTAGATCTTATACTCGTAATAGTAACTAGTATTTCTATATTTATATAATAGTATTATATATTACTAATAAACTAATATTAATACTTGTTTTTTAAATTAAAATAATTATAAAATAAATATTTTATAACTAAAAAATAAACTTAAAAAAGCCTAGAACTTTAGTAAATAAGTCTCTAAAATCAGATATAAGAGACTTATAAGCCCTTAATTTATAAGGCTTTAAAAGGCTTTAAAACTAGAACTTAAATAATTTATATATAAATGCCTTTAAATTAAATTTTTATTTTAAGAAATATTTTTATTATAAGTTTAAAGGCATGTAATTATATTATAAGCCTTATAAAATACTAGCTTATACTTATATTAAAAGAGCTTATTTAAGGCAATATATTAAATAATTTAACTTAATTGAATTATTATTTCTAAATTAAATTAAATCTAAATATAATTAATTATAATTAACTATAATTAACTATAGCTAATTAGTTAGTTACATAATTATATATATATATATATTCGGAGATTAAAAAAGCGAAATAAGGCTAAAATAAGGCTTAGACTAGCCTATATCCGGTATTATTTAAGGTATTCTTTACTAAATTAGTATAATAGTACTAGTTAGGGGCCATATGAAAATAGCTATTATATAACTGATTTTACTTAGCTAGCCGGCATTTTAGTAGTTTTAGCTAGTATTTCTTTTCTTTTATTTCCTTTCTTTCTCTCTCTTTCTTTCTTTTTTCTTTTTAGCTTAGTATTTTTAATATATAAGATTCTTGGATCTTTAAGCCCTGGTTATTACCTTAATCCCGCTATTATATTATACTAAGCTAAAAAAAAAAAAAGAGAGAGAGAAAAGGAAAGGAAATAAAAAAAGAGAAATATTAGCTAAAACTACTAAAATGCCGGCTAGCTAGATGAAACCAGTCATATAATAGCTATTTCTATATGGCTCCTAGCTAGTACTATTATAGGTTTTATATATAAATAAGTAATTTTCCTTAAGTTATTTTCTTTTTTTCTTATTTTATAAATAAATATCTTAATAATTATAGCTCTAATTAAGAAGCTTTTAATTATATACTTATTTATTTTACTCGATATATTCGAAAATGCCTTAATAATCTTTAATTAATTTTAATATTTCTTAAAATAAAAAGAAATAAAAAAAGCAGAAAATAGGAATAAAAAAGAGGTTTCTAAAAAGAATAACTAGGTTTTTATACCCGATTTAGACTAGCTTTATACTCTTATATATATTTTATAAGTTTTGTTTATATCTTATTAATATAGCTATTAGTTATTTAATAATCTTTTAAATTATTTAAGAAATTCAAGTTTTTTTAGTATTATATAATAATTATAGTTAATTATAATTAAATCAAATCAAGTCAAAATTTACTGAATCAAATCATAGTCAACTATAATTAACTAGCCTTGATTTTTTTTTTGATATACTGACTTAAGGTCTCTAAATACCTTGGCCCCAAATCGACACCCCAATCGACACCCGGAGGGGCATCATTTTACATATTCCCCCCTTTTCTAAGCGAGATGTGAAGGAACAGCAATACCACCAAAGCCCGCAACTTGTATGGCAAGACTGCAGCTCTTGCATGCAGCGGTACGTGTTGCTTGCGCATTTTGAATTCCATTACCAATGTGTCTGACGTCCCTGAGTGGGAAGGATTCGAGATGAATTGAATGAGTCCCTCATCAAATGTGGGGATTACAATTTGTTATCTTAAGAACATGTTTCGAAAATCAGTCTCCAATCCTAATTCAAAGCTCAGCAAAGCCCACAAAGCCTATCTTTTTAATCCAGCAAATGACTTCAACCTTTGGTACATTTGATAGTCAAGATAGGAGATAAAGTAACACCCGGCTGATCTTTCCTATGCGTCTCGTATTTTCCCTTCACTTTCGTGCAGTCCGCGTTGCCATAAAAGGTACATTGCTTGACGTTCGGTCGGAGTTTGACCGACTGGATAACGGTCTGGAGGTTCGTTGGGATGCTGAGACAGGTGGAGTATGGTCCACTCGCAGCGTAGTATGTGCCTCCGCCGTACTTGACCTGGGGATATAAGCCTACGAGGAGCCTTAGGAATGTTAGTAGAAGGAAATAAAATAGGATTATTTGAGAGAGACGAACGGAAGCGCTGCAGGTAATCCTTGAGGAGCGCCTAAGGCCGGTAGGAAGAGGGTACTTGCTGGAAGGATGGTTCTGAGGAAGCTATTATTGAGCTTCATGAAGGAGGATATTTGAAACTCCGAAAAAATGAATCAAGTGACCAATAGTCGCAGCTTTGAAAGAGAACCTCTCTCCTCCCTTTTATCTTACTCATCGTCAGGGCTAAATCCTCCTCTTCTCTCCGTCTAGCAAGGTCTCATCAAGGATAAAATTAAGTGCCATTACGAAGAAACTTCTGTCACACCGGAACCAGGTTACCAGATATCGCTCGACTCCAACGGCGACCTCCGACATTTGTACCACCTGCAAGATAATTACCTTCTATGTTTCATGCCCGTGTCCCCATTTTGAACACGAGGAAAGTCACCAGAGCTTTGGAACGATCTCGTGGAACAAAGTGACCTCCGATCGTACCTGGAAATGGGTTGGTAGCAAAGCACGGTGATCGATTTACACAGCGTCTGGAGAGTGCGAGTCTACGGTGGTTCTCCAAAACTCCGGAATCTCGGGACTTCCGAAATATCGAGTCATTTTTATTCTCGTGCTCCACGATAGATCAGAGAATTTGCTCTACACTGGCTAGCATGGAAGAGAGAGCCCAGTTATAACCTGGACTTTTTCTCTGCTGAGGCGGAAAGGTGCATTCAGTTGATGCTACGTATTGAATCGGACCGGCATGCTGGCAAATATAGTCTAAAAAAAGGAAAAATACCGAATTAATCGGAATTGTCCGTTCCATACCGTACAGCAATCACCTACATTTACTACTTGACGAAGACCATTTAATAAAGATCTCCCATCTCTTTCGCCTCATCACCTCTTCTCAATCTGCTCTGGTCGCTTCAATCCAACCAACAAAAGGGAAAAAAGAGAGAAAAATAAATTACCAAAAGATCCGTTTTCAGACCACCCAAATCGAAACCAATTTTTAGCAGCAACGACACTTTGCCGTCATCTTTTCGCGAGCCAATATGCATTTCATGACCATCGTTACCACTATATACATTGCCATCGCCCCCCTCGCCCTCTCAAGTCTCGTTCTATCTACCGGAGAGGAAGTAGCCCCGTGTGTCGCATTCCCTTCCCTAACTCTGTTATTCCGAATCTCGACCTAGATTAGAAGCTAATGAGAGTCGTAATATCTGCAGGATAACATCTTACGAGGAGGTTGACTACAACAAACGTGACCTCGTAGCGGTAATTGCAGCCAATAAGAAAAGAAATTTGGCTCCGCGCAATAGAGGCAGGCCGGGCCTTGGCTGGTGTACGGTTATGTAGGCGACTTTTCCGCATCTTGAAGCTGAGAAGTCTGACTACGTCTTCGACCCTCGATCTCTCGAATTCCCTCAAATCAGTTCGGCAGCACAGGAAAGGTACCTTCATTCTTGCTTGCTCTTTGAAGAGAAGCAAATGTGATTTGGATAGACATTTCTTGGGGACGGAGCTGGTACTGGATAACTTGGACTTGCGTCGCTCTATCAAATGTTTTTTGTTTTTATTTATTTATTTATTCAAATTTTGGGCCCAAGGATGGATTAATTTCAATTGATGTGTATGATTGAGAATAGGGTGCTCTGGGATCGGATTCGAGGAGCTATGTGGATGCGGTTTGGAATCTTGGTGTGAGGTGGTTAAGTGCGCCATGGTCACTCCCTCATGAATTAAATCACCTTTTACTTTTAGTGGTAACGCATAACGAACGAAAATAATAGGTTGAGTAAGCTCCCGTCATTGAACTTCAATCTGTCTCACGCACCTAGCATTTGTCCCGGAGCAGGTCTTTTGGTTCGCGTAAGGAAATGGGAAGGTTATGGCCTCTGGTGCCTCACCAAAGATTCTAAGCCTCGATCATTTGTGAATTACAACGAATTGTATAGAATATATATAGTGAAAGCAGTTCCATTCATCCTGCCAACGAAATAAACCGGAACGAAACTCAACCACAGCACGGAGGCAGCTAGAACTATGCCCCATGAACCGTAAACTCAACTTCAGAAGGTGTTTTAGTCATTTTTGCAACGCTAAGTCCTAATGGAAGCTTCAGATATCTGCTTTCGAAATCTCCATCATGTTCACTGCCGTGAGGCTAGTCAGCCTGGATATTGATCTGCGTTGTCCTGAGGATGAAACCATCATCCACAACCTGATTTTTGGAGATCCCCTCGGTCTGCTTTGAGCACTCGGGAAGTGTGTGGTACTTCCTTGAAGCTGACTTCCAGGAGTCACCTCCGGGAATAGCTTAGTATTCGGTATTATAAAGTTCTTCGCCAAAAAGCATATATTGTCAGTAAACATGTTGAGATAAGTCTGGCTGAGGCTATGGCCAGTCGCTAAAATTTTAAGTTGGTTGAAGAGGTTGAATACCATCCTTAGCTTTGTGCTGTAGATGACAAATTTGAAACTGCACCAGATTCCCCATATGGCAGTATATTCAAGGCTGAGGAGGATGATGTCTAGTGCGATGAGCAAGAGATTGGCGTCGATGAGGTGAACCATCGCTCCGCGGAAGCGTTGCTTTTGGAGGGTCTCGCCTGGCTTGAGCATCTTGCGAGTGTAGAGGATTTAGGTACTTGAAAGGACCACCTCCTGGATGAAAAATAGCGCGGCTATCACTTTCTCCGAGATGACGAGGGGCTGGGGAATGGAACTCCCCAGATTATGCTGGACACCCTATTCCATAGATCAGCACCGAACAGACTTTGAAGAATACAAAAGGCATGTTCATCTAGCGTGTGAGACCAGTCGTTATTGAATTGAAGGCAACTACATCAACGATAATCATTCCCAAGATCCCATTCAACTTCCAGGAGTCATGAGCGAGGAGATGAAGACGGAAGTATAGGATTAGTGATTTCCAGTGACCATGCAGGACAAACCCGCCTTGGCCAGGGCTGTTCTGATAAGGGTTAGCCAATTCAAGAACCAAAAGGGAAACGGCGACAGTGTAGAGGAAACCCCCGAGCGTGGAGAATACTAGGCTGAAGAAGTACGAAGTTGCGTGACGTTTGAAGGTCACGAAGATTGGAATAATAATTCGAGACTGTTGTATATAGCGATGCCGAAAGGCATGGAACATGCCGACATGAGGCAGTGTGGTCAAGGACCTGGTTGGAACGCCATTCGAAGAAACGATGTTATGATAGGGCCTGATAGACCTGGAATGATTACAGGCGTTTACAGATGGCAAACTCCAGGCAATAGCCGATTAGATTGAAATGAGGAAGAATTGGTATTTGCTCTAGGGGGCAGAAATCCAAGGTTTTCAACTGAATATAAGTAAGAGGAGATACAACCAGAAACATGCTTGAGATATATAAGAGAATTTAGGGAACAATCCAATGATGTGGTATTGAACATTCATGAATGTTTACGAGGCATTGGGCTAACTCTCCTTTGTTATCGAGCTGGATCTCGATGTTGTATAACGATTAACGAGTGGAGTGAGGGTACCGATTGCATTTGAGCCACAAGCCAGAAATCTGACCCGCGGATACCGTATGTAACCTCAAGCCAACCAATACGTATATCCCGTCCAACTCTCAGGTGTCAGTTCCCTGAATTCAAAGTCAACACTTTAGAATATCAAAATAACGGCTTTATATACTTTGAAACAGCTAGAATATACGGATTTAGAGCCTCTGAATACTAAGGGGACTTAACGATAAAAGCGCCCCGACCGATTATGGTGGAACGGCTGGTATTTCGAAGTGTTGCAACTTCGGGGATGTTGACGTTTAATAATGCTTAGGCGCACGTGACTAAAGCTGCCGTGTCCGTCCGTCTGGGAAAGCAAACGATCGACGTAGTGGAAAGACGGCCTTGCGCGGTGAAAATAAAGTTTGAAAACCTCGCACGTGCATCAATGCACCGCGTGATCAAAAAGCACTGCAATTGTAGCGCAGAAGACACGGGGGTAGAAGAAGCAATTACTCTTCGTTTCCTCGCCTAATCGCCCATTACTAAGGCTTTCCTCCACTCTTCTAAAGGAATAACGCCCTGGTTATCCAGCCCCCTCTTGTTTCAAAAGCAAACAACCTTGCCCTCTACCCAAGCCGCCAATCTACTTAGCCACAGTAGTAACAGCCCCCGTCGTCATATCCAACTCCAATACCTCATCAGCCTCAAAAACCTCTCCCTTCTGGCTCACAAATGTTTTGTCCCTCGCTTCAATAACATCTCGCTTACTGCTATTAATATTCCAGAACCAAGCTTCCGTGTACTCGTCTTCATTCGTCCATTTGTATTCGTACCAGCCGCCGTTAAAATAGTTAGGCCATTGGTTGCCCGGTTGATCGCCCATGCATTGGGTTATGATTTGCTCTGTTGAATCCTGTTCCCTCTATAATCAGCCTTTGTTTTGGGGGGAGGATGGGGGGAGGGGAGGGAGGGGGAAGGCGTACCCAACAATTTTGCTGGGAAACCATGTTACGGGTAAATGCTTCTGCGCCATATGGCCCATCATTGGAGGTGATTTTGAGGCTCTTCCACCAGTTGTCGCCATTGCAGGCTACGGCGCGGATGGACCACATCATTTGAATTGGGTCGGGGCCGGAGACGAGCAGGACTTGATTTGGAGAGGTGCATGTTGCGGCGTTGGAGAGGGGGAGCAGGGCCAATAGAAGTGGGATGAGGCTTGAGGTGCGCATTTTTAGTTTTGAGGGGTTGTGAGTGGGAGAGGGTTGTGAATGGGAAGGGAAAGAGTAAGGGAATGACAATGAGGGAAAGAAGACGAGATTTATACTTTATTTTGAGTTGCAGCTGATTTGTGAGTTCCGTACTAACTGAACTTTAGGGAAATGGTTTGTGAGTACGAGTGATAATTTAGTAATGAATGACCGTATTACTGCACTAGAACAAAGTCAATTTCATAGGAATCTAGTACAGGAGCAAGATGAGATGGGTTTTGTCCGAGAAAGGGCTGAATGGTGTCAAGGGACCACCTGGTCAAGAAAGAGCTTGCTAACTAGAAGCAGGACAAAGCGCTTCTGCTTACGAGAGCTGTACGAGATTTGTCGGCCGCTGCTAGACCACCCCCCACCCCCCTTCCCGGTTGGATTCGGGCCCGCATTTTTATTAAGGACCGCGAGTCTCCGGGCAGTACGAATTGAATGTCTGGCTATTCGCAATTTCGACTAATAAGCCGGTAAGCAGCGCACTGGGTTAACCTGTGTGCTCCACCTAGGGGTGAAATTTTTTTACATAATTATATTATATATAACGGGGTCAGCTTTATTTTATATATAATGGGGTCAGCTTTATTATATGCATAATTTTATATGTCATTTATGGATTTTTTAATGCAAATGACAGGTCACATGGCATGCTTTTAGGACTAAAGTTATACTTTTATTCTTCTCCCACCCATATTCTGCAAGTGGGAGAAGTGGGTCTCACATGTATTAATTTCTAGCCCTGTGATTGGTCCAATTCGAAACCTCCATTGGACCTACATAAAATAACGTATAATGGGGTTAAGAGCTTTATTTATAATTATACCATAATGGGGTGGGGATTATATATAATTATTCACCCCTAGCTCCACCGGGTGAGTTACAGGGGTGTGAATGAGGATTATTGAGGACCCACCGGGTTATTTCTGCCTGATTTTTGACTTAAAGAAAATCGACTTTTTAACCTCAAGATAGAACCAGTTCTATAATACTTTTATAACAGATAAGTTAGGGTTTGCCAGGGGTCCGGGAGGCGGTGAAAGCCTCCCGCTTGAGAACATTTTAGAAATGGTTTTAATATAGTTAGAAAATAGTATTTGGGTTATTTACTATAAAGACATAGTTAATATATAGCGAATAGAATACAGCTTTGCTGTGTCCTGTTCGCTGTGCTATATAGACGGAAAGTTGATGTCTGACGAAAATCTCATCTGGTTACTTTGAAAATGGTTACTTTGAACCCCTGTCACCTCACCCGGCAAAGTACACGGGTTAACCAGCTACGCTAATAGTCGGACTTAACGTCGCGCTAAAGGGGCCCTTCCCTTTAGTCGGGGAAAGCAAGTTGTCCCGGGAAAGCAAGATGTCCCGCACCAAATAAAATCCTTAATAACTTGAAACCTTAACCTTTTTAAATAATTCTAAGTAATAAAATTAAAAATATAAGCCTTATAAACTAGATACGATTCTCTAAATCTTAAAAAAAGATGTGGGTAGAGAGTTATTAAGGTTTTAATAATAAAATTACGAGAAATACAAAAATTATAAGAATTATTTATTCGCAACTATTTTGCGAGTATTAGATCTATGACTTTTGCTTAATTATAAATTTTTATTCTTTTACTTAAAACTTTAGCTCATAATTATGTAATAGATAACTATAAGATTGCAAATAAAATATATTAATTAGATTTTCTATAGCTAGTTCCTAATATTGTTTTTTAGAAGGCAAAAAAAGCTAGTACGGGATATCTTGCTTTCCCCGACTAAAGGGAAGGGCCCCTTTAGCGCGACATCAAGTCCGACTGTTATAGACTCCTAATAAGCTTGATTCCGCGGCATTATCTAGCGCTATTACTATTTGGCGGGGTTTTATATAGTCGTATAATAAGCTTTGAAATATTCTCAGAAAAACTTAAAATCGAAAACTAAGAATATATAAGAATAAAAGATTACTTTAATAATACAATAATTATATATTTAACTAAATACTATAACTTTACTTATTTCTATATATTAAATCGAGAAATATACTAGACTAATTACTTTATTTTTATATATAAGAAAGGCTAATTTAAACTAAAAAATTAACTATAAATAAAACTAATTTAAAGAAAAATTAAGAAATAGTAAAGCTATAATCTTATTTAATATTATTTATATATTTACTAATTATATTATATCTCTTATTAATATTTTCTTTTTATTTTTACTATTATTTTTCTTATATTATTTCTTATTTTCATAATTCTAAAATACTTGCTTTTTATAAGAGATTTAAAATACTTATAATATAATAACAAGTTGTTTTTAGTAAGATTTATTATATAATTAGATATTAATAAGTATATATAATGAGATTAATATTATAATAATATATAAGTAACTAATTTAATACCAAAAATTAATATATATTAAGCTATAAATATATAGTAATAATATATTACTAGATCTTTAAATAATAGTATATTTCTATATTTAATAACTTCTAATTAAAAGTTACTGGGCCAATGCAAATTTGGCCTCAAATATTACTAAAATTACTATTTATTGAGTCAAGACGTTATATAAACAAAGAGAACTGCGGGGACGCTATTAAAGCTCTGAAACACGCTTCACTGCCTTGCTTATAGGTCGAAATTGCGGACAGTCAGAAGTTCAATTCGTACTGTCCAGAGACGCTTCGTTGGGTCTTTCTTGCAAAGTCATCCATTCATGGTGATGTATTGAGCCCCCGGTGAGCAGAACACCATCGATCTCCTCATAGAGCCTCAGCGAGGTCTGACTCGCGATCCGTTGTGCCATGCTAAGGGAGACCATGCTGCAAATTTTCTCGTCCTGTTTAGTGGACGTCATGAAACGGGTGTGGTCATCAGCCTCTTCCTCGGATGATCTACTCTGGCCTCGGAACGGCCTTCATCTCCTACTGCCCAGCTTGGTGTATTCGTGTCACGTCACTAGCTACCTATTCCATGGTAGGAGCTCTCAACAGGCTCCCTATTGCTGTCAGCGGCCTTTTATTCTTCTCTGCGTCAGTCACATTCGAAAGTGCGTCAGCCATCATGATCGGGTTCATCAGTGGTATTGTTCACTCCTGGGCAGAGGTTATACAAGCGCAGATGGACAAGATGTCATTTCCCACAGCTCGAACAGCCGTGGAGCACAAAGGCATAAAACACCCCTTTAGCAGGTGACTATGGACTCAAGTCACAGCGACTTGTAAGTTACAGGTATATTTTCAGTCGGGCATGGCAATCGCAACATCATGGCCCACAATCGAGAAACGCAACGATGTGATGCAGTAAAGATCTTTGAAATTGTGGTTGGGTGGGTGATTAGAAAGAATGCACATATCTTTAAATTGGTGCCTTGGTCAATTTTAAAATTTGGTGCAGAAGCTCTAGGAAGTGTCGACAGACTAACTGGCACAAAAGGACATCGAGCATTGAATGAATTGAAATACTTTTGTCGCACCTATTTTTCGACAGTTGCTCACTAAGCTCCTATCACCTGGGGAACTATTTTACCTGGCGAACTCCTCCCTACCAACTTCTTATTGCTACTTTCATACAGGCTACCGTAAGCTTGACCGGCATAATATCGAAAGTCTCGCTCAAGTTTCGAGTCAACCGGTCTGCAGCGCCTCTATCCACATCCTTCAAGATCTATGTACACGACTGGACAGCTGACTCTCCTCTTTCCATCCTGGCGACTTTCCACATTTTCCCCTTTCCTTAACGCGAACGACAACAAATGAAGCTATCAGGATAGAATTCTACAACCCACAGGGAACAACAAGCGAGACACAAGATTATCCCAGCACGAAGACACAGAACCCAATGGAGACCCTAACAACACCCGCGACCCCGAGTTCACCGGACAAGATAGAGGCAGCAGTACCTGGTTGAAGGAAGTAGCCTGGCTGATTGCGGAACTTAAGAGTGCGACAATAACTCAGACTAGGACTATTGAAGCAATAAAAACGGAGCCAAGAGAAGTGCAAGCAGGAATAACGAACATTGATGGCCCGAAACGAGAGTGTTCGGGGGGGAATCCAATCCCATGAAGGAGGATAAGCGATATAAGGGGAGACTGTAGAACGTGACCACAGCCGGTCACTATCAGGAAATTTGTGAAATTGGACGCGAATGCTGGGAAGAGGAGATAAAGGCGAGATTGGTGGTATCCCGAAAATTTGAGCCTATTGAGAGATAACTCACTAGCTCCTAATGTGGAACAATGCAGAAGAATACGGGAATGGTTTCGTATCATCTGGTGGATCTTTGACAGGCCACCTAGCCTCTAACGCAATTTCAAGGGATTGCGGTTGCTTCTAAGTGTACCTGGTATCCCGTCTAAAGAACCATTGATCCCTATACTATACTGCTCTAAGCCACGGATCCTGCAACAGTTCATTTGCCGCCGGTCTATCCCTGGGATCCAGCTTCATAATCTTACAAATGAACGTCCTGTCCTCTTCGGTGAGTTCCTTATCCTCCGCCTCCGAAAAAGCTTCCATTTTTGATGGTCTATGATGTACTGTATAGCATCACCTGTAAAATTCCATCTCCCGTCCTCTCTTGGAAGAATATCAAAGTAGCTCAGTGGAAAAGGTCCGACAAATGCGATTTGCTTTACTAGAACATGGTTAGGATAAGCCTCATCTCTGGTCCAGCATCCTTGGGATAGGTTGAAGATATGCTAGCCTAATCTCCATATTAGGCTTATGAGCTGAACGAGGTCAGCGAGACGATCGGTGCTATAAAACTGCAGTGGTGTAGATGCGCAGATCTAAGTCACTTACTGTTGTACCAAATGACCAGGTATCTGTTGCAGTGCCCCATCTCAGATTTCACATAGCCTCTAGACTCCTGAACGTATGAGCTCCAATCATATACCCGTTCTTTCCGGGCTTCAGGTGGTCTTTCGAGTTCACGAAACATGCGTCGCCACAATCGCCTAGCCCAGCCTCTCTGAATCGATGTGGCCCGCTGCGATAAATGATGAGAATGCTATCCGGTTTGACATCTAGAGTTTGGTTGGTATCAGTCATGTCTAGAACCCAAAGCAATAAAGCAAAGAGAGAGAGGGGCAAAGCTATTAGCCAATCTCATGAAATGCTTGTAGCGCTTCAATGATCCTCTTCATGATGAATTTAATTTCGGGGGTTTCAGGCCTTTTCTGATTCGACACATTTAAGGGATTATCGTCGAGGCGTTTTAACACTAGGGATGGTGGGTTTTGTGTCTCATCCAGCAGCCGGCGAATTCTTGGCCGGCCATTAAAATTCATGAGGACATTGCGTTCGATTTCCAAGAGATACTTGGGTGCGTTCTTTATGATCACCTTGCCCAGGCTTGGATACCTATTTAGTGTTAGAGACAATGGGGATCGATTAATGAGCAGGGCTTCACACGTAGCAGTCCAAATATCTTTGTGAAGTTGCTTCGAGAGTATGTAGGAGCCCACCTTCCCTTTGATACATTGGCCTACTTTGAGACCAGCAGCTAAACATTGAAATTAAGCGTAATCCTCCTAACGCCACTCCTCACTCGTTGTCTACGGGTTCTAATATTGCATTTTTGCGGGTGCGGTTTGAAAATTCTTCCTTGGTTACTAGACAAGAGCATTAACTAACTGCATCTTGATATAGATCGACCATAGTTCTGGCTGAGAGATAAGGAGTAGTTCTCGGGCAATTGGTTCTAATCCCGTTCTCCCTCGGGCTTCTCGAGAAATCCCGGCGAAGTCGTTCATCTCGGAATGATTTCGTCTAAGTCGTAAGTCGTCTTCGTTTTCGGGCCACTTCTCGCCATTCACAATTCCTTCCACGTAGCATGGGCCCTTTAGCTAATATGTCTCCTCCTCTTCCTTCCGAACTATAGGAAGCCGTATAAACAGGTATAAACATAAAGAGTAAAAGCAAGATTTTTCTACTTTTAAAATATATTATAATCTTAGGGGAAACTCTTTATTTTAAATTCTTTAGATTTTAAAGCTATATAAGAGAGAGTCTTCTTTTATTTCCTTTTAATTATTTTGGAAAGAAAGGAAAAAGAAAGTAAGAAAGACTTTAATATTAGAGAGAAACTTCCTAAATTCCTTTTTTAGAATAAAAGAATATATAAGAAGATAAGAAAAGTCTTTAATTTTAAGAAATGCTTCTAATTTTTTATAAATAAATATTATATTTATAAGTATAAAGACTTATTAAATCTTAAAAGAAGACCTCTTAAATTCGCTTCTCTTTTAAGCTTCCAGTAGTTTTATAATATTTTTTATTATATAAGAGATTTCTCCTCTTATATAAACAATTTTCAGCAGCAGCCACCTCGCTTAACTAAAAGCTAGCTTTATACTAGTCTAAATCAGGCTTTTAGTAAAACTATTATTCATACTCATCAGGCTCCATAGATAGGATTGAGCTCCGCCTCAGCAGATTTCCAACCCCTACCCCTGACTGCCCAGACGTCTTCAACGCCCTAGCTTCGTCTCTGATCCTCTTGTCGAACGCATCCCTCACCTTGAGCACGTCCGTGAGATGATGTTGCTGCAGCTTGGCACCCTGGAACCTTGCAATCGTCCGGGCAGTGTTCACCGCGTTCGAAATCTCTCTTCCATTCAGCTCCCGTAACTCGAGAACTTCCACGGCCTTGCTAATGTTTGGCAGGTCAATCTTGCCCCCTGGGATCTTCTCTAAGTACTGGATCCAGATGCGGCGTCTGATGTGGCTCGCGGGCGGGTCGAAGCCCAGCGCTAAGTGGATGCGGGACCTGATGGCCTTATCGAATGATTGGAGGATGTTGGTTGTGAGGAAGACGATGCCAGAGAAGTACTCGAGCTCTCGCAGGAAGATGGCTACCATAGAATTGCGCTTCCCGTCCCCGCCGCCGGTATCGTCGCGTGCTTGAAGGAAGACGTCGGCCTCGTCGAGTAGGACCACGGCTTTCCATGTGGTGGCGTACTGGAAGATCTGTTTGAGTCTCCACTCAAAAGTCCATGGGCTTTAAATCCATATCAGCACTAGAGTTGAGAAATGATGATTGGTGGACTGACATGTTGTCTCTATTCAACTCTCCCAACGAAGTACTAACCAGAGCCTTGTGCGTCCCTTCAGCCGCTGTCTCTGCAGAAAGCGTTTTGCCGGACCCGGGTGTCCCGTGCAGTAGTATCACTAAGCCTTTGCCCTTCTGTTCCGGCTGATTTCGCGCATTGTCAGGGTACTCGTGCGACGTCACCAACGCTCGTAGGATCAACTTCTGCTCCTCATTTAGTATCAGGAAAGACCACACGTTCTCTTTCCATTTGACGGTGGTAATCTTGTCGACGAGAAAGCGACACCAGTCCTTGCGGCTTAGGGAATAACCAACTGCATAGGGCGGGCATAGCAGCGGCTCGGCCTCGACAACCTTGATGCCGACCTGGTTGGAGTACTGGTCCTCCTGGAATGTCTTCCGGTCTAGAATCACGCGACCGGTTTCCTAGAGCATGTCAGCGCGTGCAATACTCGAAGGAACTCCGAATCAGCTACCGTATAAGGCAACCAGACGCCGTCAAAGTCGGCCATGTCAGGGTGCCAGAACGAGTACGGTGGCTCCTTGAGATAGTGCGCGATGCCGTCATATTCCTGTACCGACACATTTTTGTGGTCAAGAAATTTCTCACCACGTTTTGTAAGCCTCTCTTCCAGATCATCTTCCCCTTTCACAAACCTGCGCGGATAAACAGGCAGATCAGTGATGAAAGCCGGGTTTTCCTGACCAAACTGTTTCTTCTGATACATAATGATCTTGTGCTTGGCTTCTCCAGCTCGAGCTCCATCATGATCAGTGTACGTGCAATGAACTTCCAAGTATGGGCCTTTAGTTGTGCTGACTTCGTACACGGTTTTATGGCATCTCAGGAGCCATGGATGGTCGAGCACTTGAGTATAGACCAGGTCCCCAGGACGGAACAGGATCCAGGCGCTGAAATACGTGATCCGGCCTTCTTTCACCGTCGCCATGATTTTGTCTCGGTCGGGGCCAATCTCGAATTCCATAAACTCGAATAAGAGGTTTAGGTGCATGCGCACGTCCGCATCGTCCGTCTCTTTACGATAGAGGTCCAACTCGTCCCACCAGTGCATCAGCATCTGGAAGGGGCTGCTGAGCTCCAAAGGGGAGTTGAAGTCCGAGGACACGGTGGTGTATGATACAATGACATTGCGGAAGGCTTTCAGCAGATGCGGCGAGTTGACCTTGAGAGTCACAGACCCGTGTCCTCCCTTGTCGGCGTGGTCGCGCCGGATAACCAAGGCATAAGCGTCGTCGCCATGCCCGGTCTCTGCCGCCTTGAAAGGGTCGGTCAATGACTTGAGGGCGGATTCGCCGTCTTTCCTGGTGGTTTTATGGTAGGCTCTGAACTCGCATCGCGAGCCGGTCTTTGGGTCGGGAACGGACATGATGGCTGGCCCGGGTGTTCTGGGATGTTTCGGGTCTGGAAGAGCCAAGGATAGAAGTCAAGCTCGGACGACTCAGGCTAGTTCACGAAACGAAACTTGCAAATCAATCGCATATGTCGAGACGGTGCAGGAGGGGCGCTTCAAAGGCATGCACAGTGGAGGGATAGAAGGTTTTGGTCGATCCGGTCAACCGTACTTGCACATCTTTCGTGGCTGAGGAATGCTCACGTAAGCGGCGGAAGGCAGCAAAACGATTGACAAAATCGTGCAGCTGAACGCTATCACGAAACACGACAATTACTATGACCCCACATATTGCATCACCAAGGCTAATTGTTAGCGGAATACATACCCGCTGTTTAACATCGGTTACGGCGATTCTGTCAACCGCTTGGGCGGACAAGGGAACCGTCTTTCGCCATCCCAACGGGAAGTGGAAAATCTCGCTCGCCTTGAGGGGCACCCGCCACCACTTCCAAAGCTGAAAGAGCAAGCACTCTCATGGCCAAAGCACTATCGAAAAGCCCCCTCGAGAAGGCGATCGACGAGGTCTGGGCAGATCTAAAGCAGAAGGACTATGTGAAGAATGAATTTTACAAGGAGCTTCTCGGCGGCGACCCACAGCTAGACTCTCCGGGAAATGGCACCCCACAGAGCCAACTCTCGGCCGACAAACTGCGGCAGTACATGAAAGACCTCGAGCCTCAAGTCCGAGGCCGACGCGACTATCATATTCTCTCTCGAGTGGGCCCATTTGTTGATAGTCTACAAACGTTGATGAAAACCTGCGAGACGCTCTTTCAAGCCACTCCCTTTGGAGTCAACATCGTATTTTCAGGGGCTCAAATCCTCCTTCGAATCTCGTCGAGCCTCGATTACTTCGATACCGTCCTAGAAGCCATGGATCGGATTGGGAAGATTATAGTGTGCTACGGGAAGTTCGCCGGCGCATATCACGACCCTCAATTTCAGAGGTGTCTGGTCAGTTCATATCAGAAGATCATCCTCTTCTGGGGCAAGGCCTCGCAGACATTGGCACAGAGCAACATCAGAAGAACCATCAGGATGGCGTTTAAGAGCATCGCTAAGCCTCTCGACCGCGAGATTAAGGAGGCCCTAGATGGGATTGAAAAAGATGCCAGGGACGTGCAGCGTATCGCTCAAGCGACTGAGGCGGAACAAACGTCAAAGGATCGAGTGGAGAAGAGGAGAAAAGCAATCCTTGATTGGATTTTAGGCCAAGAGAATGTGGATACAAGGCTTCAGCTCCAGGGCCAGCTCGAACGGCTACAAGCGGGCACTTGCACCTGGCTCTTTGACGATCCGCGGTTCCAGGACTGGAAAGACGCCAAGAATAACGCCATACTATGGTACAACGCACCCCCTGGCTCAGGAAAGAGTATTCTGTCATCGGCCGTGGTGAACCATCTTGTCGGCGAGGGCCAGGATGTCGCGTACTCGTTCTACTCTTTCAGCGATCCTTGGCGCCGCCACGGCCTTAACGGCCTGCGGTCTCTGGCACTTCAGCTTATTATCATACTAGAGAACCACGACCATCCCATACCGGATAAGGTGACGAGCATCTACGAGCACTCAATCAAGCTAAATGTCTGCACCATGAATTCGCTTGCGACCGCGACACAGGTCGTTCATCAGCTTATCAACGTGTGCCCTCACGTCTACCTCGTCATCGACGGGCTCGACGAATGTGCTGAAGAGAATCAGATGCTCTCTATGTTGGATCTCCTTTTGCAGACACGAACGAATGGTCTCGCGAAGTGGCTCCTCACTAGCCGCGGCGATCACTCCAAGATTCGTGCGATCATGCAGAAGTACAAAGCTGCCTCGATCACTCCTGAAGACCATGTCATCTCGAACGATATCCAGACATACTTCTCCGCGACAATGACTTCAAAGTGTGAGAAGTGCGTTGCAAAGTGGGTCGAAGACTGCAATGCCAACTTTTTGTATGCGAGCATCATATGTAACATCCTTCGCGGCAAGAACTTCACTTGTCAAGAGGAGATCGATCAGGCGCTTCGAGAGTTTCCCCCAGAGCTGAATAAATACTACATTCAATTCCTGGAAAAACTCGCAACACAGTCGGAACAAAAACAAGAACTTGCCAGGTGAGCACGATTTCTCTCTCTGCGATCACTTTAAGTGGCACGCTAACACTCGAACTAGACGTGTGTTCCTAATACTCACGGCCGGATCTCAATCCATCTCGCTTAACGAGCTCTTGAATGCACTCGCCATCCGGCCTGGCACCAGAGATCATAGCAGATCACGCGAACGGGAGCTGAGAGACATTGAGGACCTATGCCTGCCGCTTATCACATTCGACAGAAGTGGTAAGGGATCAAAGGACAACCCCGTCGTCAAGCTCTACCACAAAACGGTTCAGGACTTCTTCCTTCAAGGGCTAGATACGCTCAACGACAGACAAGACTTACGGAAGTTCTTCGTCACGTTGCAATCTTCGGCAATGGAGATGGGCATGAACTGCCTAACGTACCTGCAGTACGAGAGGTACGAACAGCCGTTAGACCCCAATGTCTTGCTGACCGAGAACTCCAAAGAGCATGCCTTCTTGCCGTATGCTGCCACGTTTTGGTTTCAGCACTTGAGAGATACCCAGCCAACCCCGGGGATCGACAAGCAAATCAAGGATTTTCTCAAGAGCCGAAACTTTTGGACCTGCCTAAGCGTGCAGAGCCGCGTAGCCAAATACCTATTCGCGCGATTCACCACCATGGCGACCGACCTGGGCGGCGCATATACGATGGGAATCAAAAGCTCAGAATTAACAGGATCTAAATCTTTGGTCGGATTGCCGCTGCCGGAGTGGTTCGACATCTACTCGCAGGACGGTAATATTCTGGACCGCTCCTTCTGCTGCTTTGTGGAGGAGTGGCGAGAGGTTCTGACCAGGTATCCAGAGGGCTTGGACCTGTGCGTGCCGCTGAGACAGTTCCCAGAGAGCTGCCACCTCACGCCTCTTGGTTGCGAGAAGAGGATCAAGGCTGCGTACCTTGAAGAGGGGTATAGAATGCACGCGGTATCAGAAGTCCACTTACTCGATGTGTCCTTCTCAAAAAAGACACTTTGGGCAGACGTATTGTACCGGGAGAAAGTTGATACAGCTCAGGTGAAAAGGTCGCTGATACCGCTATACTCGCCCAAGAAGAAGCCGTCCCCACCGACCAGCCACTCTCTTCCATTAGTCGATGGCTGGCTAATGTCTGTAACGCAGCGGGATGGGAGAGAAGCCATTGTTGAAGCGTGGAGCATCGATCCTCAGACGCTGGAAGTGAGACATACAAGAAAGGACTTCAGTGAAAAATACAAGGCGCCGTCATTTCTTCACCAAGATGTTATTGGGAGGAGAGATGGTAGCTGGGAGGTTTCGTCAACGGACACCGTGACTGGCTCTGAAAAGACACCGTTGATTCGAATATTTCACATGGTCTGGAAACCGAAGAAGAGAGAAATCCAAGCGGATGATGAGGATGACGAAGAGGACGATGTTGATTCTCTGGAAGCAGACTCAAGTGAAGAAGAGGACTCAGACGACGACATATCGGACGAAGAGGCCGTATCAGAGGAGTCAGAGTCACATGATGACGGAGACAGCGAGGACGGCTCATCTGAAGCCGAGTCGGAAGACGGAATGGGCAGCGAGGAAGAATCTTCGGCGACCGAGTATAGTTCTGACGATGGCAGTTGTGTCAACGACTGTTTGATATTGGTACCGCAAAGTGGCGAACCATATTGGCACAACTGGTCGAGCTCGTCAAGTATATGGCGCAGAATAGCATGCGCTACACACCCAAGTTTACCACTGGTGGTTGTGACACATACGCCGAGTCAGCTGGAGTTGATCAGCCTAGAAAAGCAGACTCGGAAGACGACGCACCTCCCTGAACTTTCGGACCTACGGGATGCCCCAGAGGCAAGCACGCGAGGTGGGTTTCGCACTTCACCAATCTCATCACTATAACTGACAACCAGCCTCCCAGAGCTCCGTTTCTCCCCTTGCGGCAACTACCTCCACTTCCTCTCTATCGCCTTCACCTCCGACCGAACTAGCACAACCTGTCGCCTCACCGCCTCGACCTTCAACTTCAACGCCGGCGGAAACGTCGACAACACGCTCGTGCGCGAGTGCCAAGCCAGCAGCTGCACCTACACCTTCGGCGACCGGCTGTGCGACACGCCCCACCCCCTCGCGCTGACGCACTGGGCCGACGACCATGTCCTCGTCGCCCTGCCGCCGCTGACATGCGACCCCAAAATCATCAAGGTGGCCCTCAACTGCGCGGGCGACAACGCCGTCTCGACGCTGCGCAAGCCGATCTACTTCCCGGCCTCGACGCCGCGGCGGAAGGCGCGCTTGCTGTACAGGCCGGGCACGGACGGGAAGGACGATTGCGTCTACCTGGCGCTTGGTGCGTTGATGGCAAATAGTTCTGGGGATGCATCATTGCCGGCAGACGGTGCGCAGTTGACAGGTGACGAGGCATCCTCAGAAGATACCCCAAGTCGAGCAAGTCCCCCCGTCGTCGTTCGGTGGAAGGTAGGGCCGGAAGACGGATGGGGGGCGTGGGATGCCGAGACTGACTCCAAATCGGGCGATATAAAGAAGGAAGGGAACCTGTGGAATGTCTTGAGGGGAAGCTTTGTGGAAAGTGAGAAATGCTTTAGTGTTCCTGTTCGCAGCGGGCTGGACTGGAGGCGGAAGGGGTACTTGAGTTGTGGATGAATGTGATGATATGATTTCCGTGGGTAGATATTCCCTGAAGAGAACGAAGATCCCAGGCTCCCAGGGTTCCCTTCTCAAAAGTTGCCTACTCTGTTATCGATGCGATCGATCGTGTCCACCGTAGGGTCATATCCTTGCTCCAGGTGATGTTGTCACACATGAAAGAGTAACAAGACTACAGTCTGCAGCAAGAGTTGAAAAGAGGCATACAACCTTATCAAATAGCCTGGCATTAACAACTTATAAATATAAATATAAATATGTATATATAATATATTAACTATTTCTTTAATAGTATATCTTTTAATTATTAATTAATATATTATTTAGGAAACTTATTATTAAGAAAGCTATTATGAAAGATAAGAAAATAAGGCTTATATAATATATATATTTAATATATATTAACTTCTTTAGCTATTGCTGTTATTGGCAGCGATTCGATTTATCTTCTCATTAAGGCATCCTCAATTCAATAAACACTAAACTACACTATGTATCAACTGCGCTCTTTCCCCTCGCTTGTTTGTAGCACTCAGTACAACGTTTCCGGAACTAGCCAAGGATATCCCCTATCAAACTGCGAAGATCCACGTGATCTAGAATCCTGCGATAAATCTGTACAGTCTGCGCCACAGGTTAAAAGTTTCGACTGGAGGAACGTTTGATCTGGCTGGGTATTGACACCGTCTTTCAATACTGGGATTTCTAATGCGAATTCTTCAATAGCAAGGCTACTTTCGCAGTTCATCCATTTTGTTCCACCTTGGGGAGCTGTTAAACTAAATCCACTTCTACCAAACATTTCGGAAATGCTTGCTGTGATGGCTGGCAATACACTGCTTCTTAGTTCGATGAGGTCAACGTATAACCATTTTTGGAATTATACTGCGAATGAACTGGACCCAGGGATATATCTCAACTTCAACGCTTCTTTGGCATCACAATAATACCCCTCTGGTGCTTTACAGAGATGGCAAGCCGTATTTTACATTATTTATTACTAGTATTTGTCACCAACATATTTTGTCTGGTCTATTTCTTCCTCCGATTAAGTCTTGTGACGGACTATATAGAACCTCAACATCTCTTCGCTATAGCTGTCAACAGCCCGCCATCGCAAAGGCTAAGAGGAAGCTGTGGAGCCGCGATGGAGAAACACCAGCTGAGTGTTTCTTTCCATGCTAGGCAAGAGGAAGGATTGAATCAAAAAAAAATTATAAAAGAACGCAATTATGGGAGTGTCGAGTTCGAATTGAGGAGAAGGGATCGGCAAAGTTTAAAGTCGGTGACTGGTTATAGCAAGCTTAGTAGTAAGCGGAGAAGTTTTTTGTAATAAGCAAGTAAGAGTATACGCCTTTACTCTGTATTATTGGAAAGTGATCGATTTATTGATGGAAAATCGATATATTGGAGGTTGACAATCTGTAGAATGACTAGATACAGGAGAGTGAAGTGTAAAAACAGAGGAAAAGTGTCTAAAGTAAGGGATTTATTCCCATTACCCTTCGGCGATACCGGTGATGCCGAGCCCGCTTTCTCCGATACATTATCAATCAGCTGATAAATCAAAAGTAATCAAAATGACGATATACTAGTAAGCTTGGTAAGCTCAGCGAGTGACGCATGACAAATGAGAGTGGAGAACCCTAAATTAGTGGTTGAACCTGGTGCTGGAAGGACTGGTGAGCTAGCTATGGTAGCGTACCAGTTTCAACATGTATATACCTTAATACAAGTGCAATTTTCTTAACTACTACTTATTTAATTACTTTATAATTATATAGTTTATTTATTTAGATATATTATTATAATTTAATATAGTTTATATACTTTTATACTTAATAATGTTCTTAAGCTTACAAGTAATATAATATATTAAATATTACTAATTCTTAGGCTTTACTTTCTTCTATAGCTTCTATAATACTTCCTTTATATTATTTTTTAATATAAGTATATTATTAAGCTTTATAATCTCGTATTTTATTTATTACCAGATCTTTTTAATAGGATTAAGGTCAGTAAATAAAAGTAGCTAGTTAAATTCACTAATTTTTATAACCGGAATCTAATATATTTCTTAAATAATTATTAGTTTATTAGAAATATATAATATTATTATATAATTATAAAATATTATTTATATTAAATTAATAAAATTAGTTAATATTTAGAAATAAGAATTGTAATATTATAATATTAATATATAATTCTTATACTTACTAAATTTAATAAAAACTAGTTCATTAGTTAAATTATTTATAAAATATAAAATTATACAAATATGTTTTATATTTTATTACTTATATTTTATTACTTATATTTTATTACTTATATTTCGTTTTCCGAATCTCGTAATTATTACGAAACAGGGTCTCTGGGCTTGGAAAGCAAGATAGAGCGGCTCTTAATCCGAGAATTCTAAACTAAGGAAGGAAGCTCGTAAGTACAGGAACTTTGGTATTCTAAATACTAGCCAACCGCATGTGTTATCGCGTGGTCACGTGACGCTAAATTTACTAGTAAAGCGGCAGAGTATAATAGTAATTATATATATAACTTTTAAAGAAATAGCTATACTAATAGTAATAAATTCTTGCAAATAGCTAGTTAGTTTCTAGTTATAAGTTTAATAGAGGTTTTTTTTTTCTTAGAAAATATAATAAAAATATATAAAATATATTAAATAAATAAAGAAATTAAGAAATCTAAATTAAGCTATATTAGAGAATAATATTTAGAGATATATATAAAAGAGATTGAATTTAAGAAATATAGCTAGTTATATTTAGGCTAATTTGCCGGCTATAATTCTATTATAATATAATTATTAAAGAAATAAAATAAAAAGAATAAATATTAAGCTTTTACTATATGTAAAAGCTCTTTTAAAAGCTATATTCTAAGACGTAAAACTTGCTTAAAAAAAGCCTATATATAGTATATTTATATAATACTTCTAGTAGCTAAATAACTATAATATATAATAATAAAAATATAAAAAATTACTAGTAAAAAGATTAAATTCATAAGAAAATACGCGAGAAAATATGAAATTATATATAAAACTCTTTGAAATCGAATTAATAGATCAAAAGTAAAGAAATAAAATATAATAGTAAAATAATATTTATTAGTAAAATAAAAAGTAGTTATTTAGTATTATAATTAAAAAAATACAAGTTATAAATTCTTATTTTAAAGAAAATTTAATAAGAAATATTACTATAATAATATAAAAAACCTTCTAATATAATCTTTTATATTAAGCTATATATTATTAAAGAATTTGGGATATTATATAAGATTTTTAATTAATTATATAGGAATTAGTAAAAAATAAAAATAGCAGAATAAATATTAATAGAAAAATATTAAAAATGCTATTAAATAAATAATTTTAGTAATATTATATAGTTTTAAAGTAATATATAGCTATTAGGGAATTGAGAATACCATAAAGTATTAGTATCTAATAGGAATTATAATTCTATTAAGGTATTAATTAAATATTAAGATTTTTGGGTTGGGCGGTTGAGTAGTTTGGGTGGTTGGCCAGTGAACCCTTCTAATCATTTCTGAACTACAACTTCCTCAGAGAGAGAAAGCATTCTCAGAATATCTATCACCTAGTTGACTTGCAGGTGATGGATCAAATTTTTTGACGGGCTTACCGAGCCTCTAGTTCACTGACACGGGGCATGAAATCCAGAACAATCACCCATCATAAGTAAATTTAGCCCTTGGCCTGATAGCAAATTCCGGGTTCGCCATCTGAAGACTTTTCTTTTCCCCCTCACTACCGGGCATCACAACTTCTCCGTACACCACTTCTAACCCTCCCGCTTCCTTCAATATTTTCTTCATCTCGCTATTCGACCTAAACTCTGCCAAAAGTGGCGCGTTGAAAGCCTTGGCAATTTCGATTGGGCTGAAGGACATCTTTCGTCCCAGCTGCCACCAACCGAGGAAAGTTGGAAAGACTAACACAACTCCAAGGAACATGACGAGCAACGCACCACCTAAGTAGTGGTAGTGAGAGACGTACACTTGGACAATGGCGATCTCGGTTGCCTCGAAAGTCTGGTCGGTAGTTGAGTTGGTCGCGGCGATCGCGGTGCGAAACCCAAGTTCCCGAATACCAGCGATTATATCCGGTGTCGGGTCTGTCCAATACATATCGCAAGTTCCCAAGGTACTCGAGTTGGCGACAAGGTATTGAATGGGGATCGAGCCTGAATACATAAGGGACAAGGGGGTTCCATCAATGTAAAAACTGCTAGACGACTCGTATTTGGTATACGCTACGCTGTAAATCCCACCTAGAGTGGATGGCCACTGGCCAAGCCCGTGGACCTCTTGATATAGCTGCCATACTTTGATCGTATCGTTCGCGTCGGTTGGGCGTGGCAGGAGCTCGACGGTGCCATTGCTGACCTGGACTGGGTAATTCACCTGAGAAATATTGTATTGGCAATCGGCAACGGCTAGATTGCCTATGCAGCCTGGAGTAGACTTGAATGCAGTTTGCACGCGAATCAAACCATCATATCCATCATTGTTGAAGGTAATGTTGGTGGAACCCATCCCATAAGATGTGCCCGCGGAGTACTCGCTAATGTTGTATGGCTGAGTGCTGTGCGAGCAATGTACGTCAAATCCAGCAGCTTGAAGGGTGGTATTGCATACGCCATTGCACCCGGTATAGTTGAGTTGGATAGCAGTTCGATTGTTGAAACCCTGCATCACTTGCTGAACAAAATCAAATTTGGGGAAAACTGTCCCAGAATGGCCTGTCATCACCGCAGTGTATCCCAAAGGCAATGGGTTTGGCGAGATCTGCGCTGTTATATTCGCTGGACTGACCAGAGGTCGTGTCGTAGAGGAAGTAGCTTTTTGGAGAAGAGGACCATCAATTACAACAATACTCGCTATGAGTGTTCCCAAAGCGATACGGTTGAAGTGCCTGGTCGAGGTGACTGAAGCCAAGACGCTTGTGCCATATTCCCAGTGGCGATGGAGATCCCCAACCGTGCTGCCTCGGAGTGCCTCGACCCACCAAGCGATGCTCCATCCTTGAAATAATGCATAACGCAACAGAGTATTTCCAATGGCTGCACATATCGAGAGAAGAACCGCAGGTTGGATTGGGTGTTTTTGGTCGGGCCAGGTTGCAGTCGGTTTGCCGTCGGAGTCTTTAAGGATAGCCACCGGGCCAAGACAGCAAATGGCGACACCAACCAGCGCTAGGAGCCCACCCCAAGGAAGTTGTTTGAATACCCCCGGTACCCATGGATCTCCCATTCGTGCTGTTTCGTAGGGCGGTGTTTCTTTCATGACCTTTTCTTTGGTAGCGTGCTCTGATTTGGTTTCTTGTTCCATTGTACAGTATACCTAGTTCATGTTAGGAGACTAGCATAGCATCAAGAGCGCTTGGCTATTAAGGAACCAATACTGACCACGGGCGATCTTTGGTTCTATAGATTATCTGTCCTGTCCTAATTATTGTGTTAATTAAATTATAGACCTAACAAATGTATGAGCACAGGGCACATGGACTTGGAATGGAAAGTGGGCTTCGGGCAAGTCAAAAACCACAGAGTGGCGTTATAGAGTGGGCGTCCTCTTTATATCTTTACAGTGGAGGAGGGCCGAGTACTTGGACCCCTCCAAGGCGCCTCGAAGCAAGCAGGACCACCAAAAGGGTGGGTCAAGGTTTCCACGGAATCTGGCACTTTTACGAACGGTTGGCTGTTTCCGGAAGCCCTGCACTGAAGACCGGCTACCAAATCTGCATTAGCGCCAAGCAGCCCTGAACGGCACATGGGAGGGTGCAGAGTATCAAGAGGGAGCTCATCGGTCTTAAATTTATAATCTTCAGCCCTCGTGTGGCTTGCTACCAAACTGAAGGCATCTCTTTTTTGCCACATGGCAGGAATTATATAGACCGCAACTGTTGAACGAGTTTCACTATTCTATAAACATTCAAAATGGAACTCTCTATCGATCGCTACAGCGTTTTATTAATTATAATAATCGATCGCTGGATTATTTTTTGTCTATAAGCAACCAACCGCCCATGCTGCGAGAGCCAGAGCTTCGGGCTGAACTGGTGGCGGAGGGAATATGGCTGTTACGGTCAGATAGAAACGGGCAATTATAAGCGAATCTTTGCAGAGCGGTTGAGTGGCGTGGGCGGTTGTCGGGTGGTCCCCTTCGATTATGTTTGTGTGGCAGTACACGATTGGCTAGTTGGTGGTTGCTTTGCATACATGTGAGTGACAACCAATAATAAACAGAAACTGATAGTACCCTGGACCGCTTTTCTCAGCCTCAAAAGCCAACCCGAAACTTATTCGAGAAGACTAATAAAACCTGTGCATATGCAGCACGCACCGAGTTGAGAGTGACCCTCCAACATCGGAGGACTTTTGTTATGTCGACTTGCCATTTAGCTAAGTCAACTTGTGCTAAACTTGATCGGATGTGCTCACACAGCACCCACCCCCAAGATACAATTCATTCAGCAGGGGTTTTGGATAGCCAGCGCAGCGGACTAGAGAACTCCGGGGGCCATCCTGCCCCCACGCAAGTTCCAGGAGGAATCCATGGCCGCCTACGCTCTCGCTCACGCCCAACTTTGATATTATCTTTTAAGGCAGGGTGAAGTTCTGGTGGGGAAAGCCCAAGGACACGGACTTGAGCACATCCTGTTCGCAGAAGAGTGGGTTCTAGTGAAAGCGGGGTCTTGCGGCTGCGTTTACGAGCAAGTGAGCAGTAGTCTGTGCATTCAGGCCTGTTTTTCAGGCATTTTCAGGCTTCTCAAATTCGCTTACAGGCCGTGGAAAACTAAAGTCTGCTTAAACACTTAAAAGTTATGAGATAATAAAGAATAGGCACGACTTAATATTTAGGATTAGGGAAGTAAAGTAACTAAAGCATAACTTGATGAATTAAATTTTAAAGATTTTATCGTTATTTATTAGTAAAATGCTCTGAGCGCACTGACTACTATCGGGAGGTTCGTTAGTGAGGAGTCCTTAACCTCAGACATTAACCGCCTTTAAACCCAACTTTCGATACTAGTCGTGACTTGAAACATTTATAAGCGATGTGAGCATTGTTTCTCCGCTGTAGGATTTTGTACTGCTCAATTTTGGATCTGACGTCTTAGCTCCGGTACTGAGCTGTAGGTCATGTTTCGGTGCTGACCTCTCTTATTATTAAATGACTCCGGAGTTTTCGTATCAGCCGCCACCAGACGAAAATTTTGGCCACTACGGCCAACATAAAATCTTCCGGGGTTGGGGCGGATGTTCCGATCTTCGGGAGGGTGCATTTGGTGGCATATCAGATTGAACGGCAGCAGCTCAGCCCTAAGCCACGTTAATGGAGCTTCCCGGACTCCAAGTTGAGTGGCAGGTATATGCATATGGCTCGCTTATCAGAATGTCCATAATCCCTATTCCGGCAATTATTAGCGTTCATTTTGAGCCCATTTAGCAGCCATAAAACAGACAGAACACCACTCGATTCTATTCTTAGCCAGTGCTAGAAGGGGAGTTCCGGGTGCAGAAAAAAGCCTTCTGTTGACAGCAAGCGCAAAACTAAGGTAGGAGAGGTACATCCTGTCACGTGCTGCGCACAGGCGTATATATAGCTTCTTCACCGCCCTTAGGGCACCATTATTCATTACAAACATACACAAACACACCCACATTCCACTTCCACAGCTTGTCCAGGCCGTGTCACATCCTCTGAAGCCGCCCTAGTAGAATGTCTTACGGTAGTTCCTATTCACTTGCCCCGCCGTTTATACTTATTATCTTTGGATCTCGGTTACAGCCTTGTGGCCACTGCTCTGAGTCAACCCGATTAGTTACTAAACATTTGAGAACATGGCTGCATTCTATCCATTCTACTGTACTTTTCTCCACGGCTTTTGTAAGTCTTCCTAAAGAAGCTCGTTAGTTTTCTGCATCGAGGCCCAACGACAAAGCCACTATTATTGCACCTTGCAACGGTGTAAGACCTGGTCTTGCGAAGATTGCGGCATAAAGTGGCGGGATTACAAGGTATTATGAATCAATTTCTTTCCTTCTTGTGCTTCTCATTCGGTTAGTAAGCTTGCCGCTCTTGCTCCAGGGGCTAATCACCCTCTGCTCACCTCCGGCTCAGTCATCTCGCCTGAGCACACTAAGCACACTAAGAACCCTGAGCTGCTCACCTAAGCAAGATTTACCATATCGTCACATGTTTTGACTTGTCACTTTTTAGCCAATCACACTTAATCCAACCTCTGTTCTCTTGCATCATTTTATCAAGTTTTAGCGATCATATTCAATGAGCCTAAACAAGTTCCCAAGATACCTAGAGTAAATACTTCCTAAAAATATATCCCCTCGTCGAGGGATATATATATCTACGAAAGGGTTATTCTGCTTGTTTTGTGACTTCCAAGCGACTTCCAGCTACCGACCTCATCAATTTGTGCGACACCGCTTCGTGTATATACCCCAGGTTTGCCCGAGATTGGCGACAACAACAAGAACGAGACCAAGAAGCCCAAAGATAAATTTGAAACCCTGGAAAACAACGCCAAGCAATGAAATTCCATTTCGTCCTCAATGTCAAAATCTAGGACGGCTTCTCCGAGCTTCCTCCTTGCTCGTTCGTCGAACAATTCATACCGGATATATCTCTCATCTTCAGCTGGAATCTTTCGCACCCGGAGAAGTTTGAGAGAGCCAAGTATAACCAGGGTACCACTTGTGACGCTCCCAAGCGGCACGTCTCGGTTCTTTAAACTTATGTTAAAGCTTTCAATCTCAATCAGGGTAATAAACTCGTCATCAAGGTGATATTTCGAGATCGGCCAAGTAACAATGCCGGTCCGCGATATCCAAGACCAAGATGGATGGCTATTTTCTAGGTCCTTGCTTTTTGGACGCCCAAAAATTTGCCAAGATAGCCCAATTTCGATATTTTTGAGCCAGATGCCAGCCAGGTATGGAGATTGAAGATGCTGTTGGAAAAGGGTTGCGACGGCGGAGATGGCGGGCAACTTATCGGAGGCAAATGTCAACTTGCGAAGAGAGTATGACATGGTAAGAATTTCGTTGTACCAGACATGTAAGATTTCTATATTTGATAAAGCCGATAGTTTCATTGGTAGCCTGGGCAAAGTGTCGGCGCTTCGATCCCAATGCAAGATGTTGTCCTGAGATATGAAACCTGCTCGACATTCCCATACCAGGCCGTAAGCTGTGTAGTGTAGGACACGACGAGACAATACTTGCTCCTGAAAAGTCCAAGCCCGGGCTGTCAATGCAGTGGCTTGAATAGTATCGGGGTTAGAAAATGTAGCCACAGGTGCAAATAGACATAGCCTGCTCTTAGATCCATTGTCGAGAACAGTAGATATTTCCGCCTTGAAACCAACACCATCCTCGAGGGTTAGCAGATTACGTTTTCTCACATCATTGAAACATCCTTCTGTTGACGCCTTGCTGATATCGACAGATACTGTAAGCCATGCTTTGTGGTAAATCATTGCCATTTTGGCAACTTCATTGCCTATATCAATGGAGCAGTCTTGAATGATGCATAGAGCATCAATCCACAGATATTTCATGCCCAACTTCTTGCAGATCAAAACAGCGTCTTTTAGTGTAGCCGGGAGCTTTGCATAAGGTATCTGGTGCATGTGCAGTCCCACGTTGTCCTTCGTCGTTGTATACGATTTTCTGTAACCCCAGCAGTAGCTCAAGGCGATGTATTTCGGACAACGGCTCGTGTCAGAAAGTTCGATCAGGCGAATAGAATTGTTGGGGCTAGGACAAGATGCAGGATGCAACTCAACCAGTCTTCTAGGCTGATCTGAGCTGTTTGACTTTAAGAATGACTGGGAACACTGAGGGTGGTATTTCAAGCAATTGTTGATCCAACTTCGAGCTGTGCCAAATGACTTCTTTGAGCTTGTCTTTGTGACGTGGATTATGGGAAGAACTCCAAATGCAATAGCAGGATCCACTAAATTGAAGTTAGGAAGTCGAGCAAATTTGAGAGGCAAAAAAAAAAGGCAATAAAGGGAAGAAAAAGAGGAATTTCCACGTTAAGAACAAATTGCGAAACGGTTCTCACCCTTTGTGGTCGTGTTAACTGCAAAAAAATCATGTTGGAAGTGAACTGGCTTGTAATCATCGAACAGTATCTCGGCCACGGCCCCAAACGAAGAGCCCGCAACTTCAGCACAATATCTCTTCAGCTTTAACCGAACGGTACATCCCTCGGCAAAATGTTTCCCGTTATGAAGCCCTGCCGCCTGCTTAGTATAATGCGCCAAGTGTTGGCATAGCGAGCATCGCTCAGCGCTTTGTTGCAGAGCCGAACCGGCGGCCAGATGCTTAAAGCCTCGCGAGCTTGCGAGAGCCTGAATGTTTATAGAACGGCAGGTCTCGCAAAGACCGATTGGAGGCAGCTCACAGTCAGCCTCGTTGGCTTCAAGATCGTGCTCGACCATGTTGTAGATTATTTCGGATATGGTATAATGCTAACCAAAGGCTAGTTATACCTTGAGGGACTAACCGTGAGGAACGAACAAAGATCCGAAAAGTTTCCTTTCTTGTTCCCAGTATCAAGGGTTGCACCCCTGGAGTAGTCTTGGAGTGCTCTGGCGACTCATAAGCTAGCTTACGGACCCACTACGGGCGCACGTGACGGAACCTTCTAGCAACCCTTGTTGAAATTAGGGGCCTGAGGCCCCTAATAGGCTTAGTAAGCCCTGGAACCGAACGCCATGGGGCTGTGCACTAGCTTAATACCCTATCCAGCTGGAATACCCTGTACAGCTGGAATACCCTGTATAGCTGGAATCGGTTCAGCTGGCATAGGGATTTAGTACATGTGATTTAGGGGGTTCAGGGCTATATATACGGGCTACTTACCACTGTAGAACAGCAGTCAATTCAGTACGTTTTACTTGGTTTACATTGCAAGCACGTGACCCTAGCTTTATTACTTAGCTAGTTCAACAACCCTCAAAGCACGTAATCGCAAGGCTTCTACCATTTCCGCTTATTTTTCTAAGATAATCGAGGTATATTAAAAACTAGTTTTTAATAAAACGTATATAATTTATAAAACATATATAATTTATAAAACATAATAATTTATAAATTATTATTTAAATCGATTTTATTATTATTATAAAATACTTAATTAAATTAAATTATATAATAAATACTATATATAATATAAGTTATATAATAAATTAATATACTTTAAATGAAATTTTATAATTACTATTTTATTCTTTAATAAAAGAAATTTAAAACTGCTTTAATAATATAATATATATAGGGTCGCACGTGACTTAAGGGCATATAATAAACCTCGGATATTACGGGTATTAATTAGGGAGTTCGGTAGCCCTTTAATATCCTAACTAACTACTATTTATATTATATATATTAGGCTTATAAATTACTAATTATATATATGCCATTGGGGCCTCCTATTTAGAGGGGGCTTCCCTAGACCTTATAGGAGGGACAGAGATTAGTTCTGTACTAAATTTAATACTATGGTTTTATAATATACTAATTTATTCTATTATCTTATTACCTACTAATAAATACCTTATAAGCTAATCTCTTTACCCTCAAAGAAGATAGTTTAATAAGTAATTATATCTCGAAATCTGCGAAATATATAACCCCTTACTAAAGCTATTCCTATAGAGAAAGTTGACCAGATTAACCCTAATATGAGTAATAGTAAAGGCTCATCTAATACTTTTAACGGGACCCCTTAGGAGCTTCCGAGAGCCAGTAATAATAACGGAAATAATCCCGGTAATAATTAAGATACCGAGATTAATGCCCGAGTTACTACCGCCCAAGCTACGGAATAGGGCTTATATACTAAAGTTAAAGTACTCTAATAAAAGCAAGAATTAGTAGATATAATTAATTAGTATATCCTATAGTTAGAGTAATATAAGAGTACTCTTAGGAATATTTTGCGGTTTACTATATCTTATAGAAACTCTATTTATAAGTCTATTTCTTCTTCCTTAGTAATTCCTACTAGGGAACTTCCTGAAATAGGATTAGAACCTACTTCCTTTCCTAATATAATAAGCTTTAAGAGTAATCTTAATATTATTTATTAGAAGCTACTATATAATATCCTAAAGATATATTTGGACCGAGAGAAGCTTCTTAAGGTCCGGATACCTGACTTATATTATGGAAAGTTTCTTAAGAAATAGAGGATATTTATATCCTCCTAGGAGGTAGTCTTTAGGACCTAGCCTTGGACTTATAATAGATACTTTTCTAGAGTTAACTCTATTATAAGTGCCCTTAGGAATAAACCTTATAATACTTAGGAGGCTATAATAAAGCAAAGCCTACTATTATATAAGATCTATTAGGAGTAATTTAAGGCCTACTTGGCTAATATACTTCAAGTATCTTAAACCCGTTAATAAGACGCTTTTAAGAAATTCCGAGATCTTTATTAAAAGAATAGTAAGATAGTTACTAAGTTATATACTCGGATAATTAGTTTTAAAGTTAACTAGGACTTATATCCTAAGAGGAACCGGATCCGGACTCTTAATACTACTTTATCTAACTATAAGACTTATTAGATACTTATATCTATTTTCTTAGGAGATAAGGTAGTATCTATTTCCGAGTAGTTTGAGAAAGCTTAGAAAGCAGAATATACTACTTATCCCAAATTAAGGAAAGTAAAGACAGGAAAGTCTAGCAAGGGTAATTCTGCTCCTAAGGACTCTGACTTAGCGAATTCTAATTTGTAAGGCTATTAAAAAAAGAAGAATAAGTTCCGAAAATTATATAAGAAATCCTTAGGTAGTACTTTGGCTCCTTTAAGGCCTTAATAAAATACTAGTTCTACTTTAGATATGGTTTATTAGATTTATAAATAGAAAGAATATTTCTTAGGAAATGCAAAGTATTTCAAGTATACTAAATAGGCTTAGCAGAACCCTAATAAGGCCAAAATTATAGAAGAGTCAAGGCGTCTATAAAAGTAGGTTAATACTATTACTATAGAGGAATACTCTAGAGGAGATTCTCCTAAGGAATAAAGAAAAAGGAAGGCCAAATCTTGAATATTAATAATTTTAGCTATAATAAAAAAGGCATATTACTTTATATAATTATTTAAGCAAGATTAATATAGCCAGAAGTAAGTGCCTTAGAGATATATAGCAAACTCGGTAATACCGGATTAGACTATAACTTCCTTAATAATAATTAGGCTTAAAGCTAGGGCTTTACTATTTTAGCTAAGTATAACCAAGAGTTTATAACCTTTTATAGAAATAGATTTAAGGTCTATTAAGCTTATAATCTTAAGGTATTTATTATAAATAATTATAGCAAGATGTATTCTTTTAAGCTCCGGTTCTATAGGTATAAGAATATTAGCTCTTATAGCCTTGTTTTTAGTATAGAATTTTATAAAGTAATTCTTATATAATATATAGACTATATTAAGAAATAATAGATATATATACCTATATGGCCTAATAATATTAAGATCCTAATACTAAAAGAATTCGGTAAGGAGCTTAACTAGTACCCTAAGCTAGTACCTTAAGTTTTATTCTTAACTAAAGGTAAATATAACTATCCTAAATAGTAGGCTTCGTATATTTGTAATAGTTACTAGGTCTCTGCTTTATTATATGGTTCTGGTAATACTAAATAGGAGTTTTTAATATAGTAAATTAATACCCTCCGGAAAAGGGCCTTAGAGATACCTGTTTATCTCCGGAATAATAAATACAAAGACTTCTTAAAGGTTTTTAATTCTAATAAAGCTTTAGAACTTCCTAATCTTGGCGGTATTAAATACTTTATTAATATAGATAGTATAGTCCTATATAGGCCTTTATATAATCTATTAGAGACCTAACTAGAAGTATTATATCTATATTTGCAAGATATACTTTATAAATATTAGATAAGGCCTAGTAAAAGCCTAGTAGGAGTACCTATTCTTTTTATTCCCAAGAAAAATAGAGAACTATACCTTTATATTAATTATTATAGACTTAACCAAGTTATAATCAAGAATCGGCATCCGCTTTCTCTTATTAATAAGATCCTTAACTAGCTCCGAGAAGCCAAGATCTTTATAAAGCTAGATCTTAAGGATATATATTATTAGGTAAGAATTTATAAAGAATATAAGTAAAAGACGGCTTTTAGGACCTACTATAGCTATTTTAAATATCTTATAATGCTTTTTGGGCTAGCTAATATACTAGCCATATTTTAAATATATATTAATACTATATTTATAAGATTCCTAAATTATTTCATAGTTATTTATTTAGATAATATTCTTATTTATTCCCGAAATAAGAATAAATACTATAATTATATTTGCCAGGTACTTACTAGGCTATATAAAAATAACCTGTTTTATAAACTTAGTAAATACGAGTTTAATATTAAGGAAGTCGAATTTTTGGGCTTTCTTATTAAAATAGAAGATATTTATACGGATCCTAAACAGGTCCGTAGTATTATTAAATAGCCAGAACTAGAATTATTTTATAATATCCAAGTATTTCTTAAATTTACTAATTTCTACTATAGGTTTATTTACTATTACTCTCAGGTAACTATAGGCTTAATAAACCTTTTAAAAGAAATAGAAAAGGGCCGGAAATCCGGTTTCTTTATATAAATAAATAAAGTAGCTAAAAGCTTTAAGACTTTAAAAAAAGCTTTTATTATAATACCTGTCCTAGTCTATTTTGACTTTTCTAAGAAGATTTATATTAAAACCAATATATTAAAATTCGTAATTACTAGTACTATTTTATAATAAGTTAATTCTAGTAATAGCCTAAAAAAATACTAGTATCTAGTAGTATTCTAGTCCTAAAAACTCTCCGGAGCTAAATATAACTATAGTACCTATAATAAAGAGCTACTTATAATTATTAAAGCTTTTAAGTATTAGTACTATTACTTTAAAGAGTCCAGGTTTATAATCGAGATTATTATAGACTATAATAACCTCTAATACTTTATAGAAATAAAGTATCTAGAGAGCTATTAAGTATATTAGGTAATATACCTTATAATATATGATTTTAATATTATTTACTATAGAGGTACCTTAAACCTAGTAAACGGACCTAATAAAAGACCTAATTATAAAAAAGGTCCTATTAATATAACTTGGCTTCTGACTTTTTAGAATAAGTTAAAGAAAGCTTTTATAGTTATAATTTAGAGGTCCTTATAAATATCTAAAGAGTTCCCTCTTTAAAATAGGCATTATTTAATACTTACTATATTTATAATAGCTAAGAAGAAATATTTACTATAAGATAAGTAAATAGATTATCTTATAAATTCCTTAACTATAAAATTAGTTAAGAAGCAAGATATAGGGAAATGCCTTAAAGGCTCTACTATTATAGCTAAGGTAATAAGGGTATCTATAATTATATTACTTAATAAAACTAAAGACTTCTTAATTCCCTGAGTTTTTGAATTAGATAGTTATAAATACCTAATTTCCCGTATATAGATATATATAGCTATTAAAAGAGCTATAGTACTAGCCTCTTTATCTAAATTCTTTCTAGATATTATCCAGGTAGCTTAGAGAAATAATTCTTAATATTAGAATATTATAAAATAGAGGCTTAGTAAGAAAGATACTAAGGAAAAAGAAATCTAGAAAAATAATTCGGGCCTACTTAGGTATTATTCAAGAATTATTATATCTAATAATCCCGCTTTATATTAAGAAGTTATAAAGCTTTATTATAATAACCTAATAGCTAGATACTATAGAGTAAAAAAGACTCTTGAGCTTCTTAGAAAATCCTGGTATTAGGAGAATATAGAAAGAGATATTTATAATTATTATTAAGAATATAATATTTACTAGAGAGTTAAGGTAAAGAGGCATTTGCTATATAGTTTACTTAGTAGTTTACTATAGCCTGAGAGACTCTGGAATAAAATCTCTATAGATTTTATTATAGATCTACTATTATATAAGAACCCGGTAGGAGGTCCCGATTTTAATATAATTCTTATAATTATTAACTAGTACTCTAAAATAGCAAGATATATTATATGCTATAAGACTATTAATTCTCTAGAGCTTACTAAGATTATATAGGAATATGTTTTCTTAATTTTTAGCTTCCCTAATAGAATTGTTTCTAACTAAGAAATAGTATTTACTAGCTAGTTCTAGTCCGCTTTCTACTTTTACTTAATATACAAATAGTATTTGAGTATAGCTTACTATTCTTAGATAAATAGTTAGATAGAAAGGCAGAACTAGGCCCTGGAATACTACCTGAGATATTATTATAATACCTAAAAAAATAACTAGTTTAAGAAGTTATCTTTTATGGAATTTATATATAATAATTCAAAATATTAGGTTTTATAGAATATATCTTTTTATATATATTATAAATACTACCCTTAATTTCTATAGAATCCTGAGGACAGGATTATAAGAGAGGTACTAGCTATATATAGGAGGCTAGAAATCCTTAAAGTAGAGTAAAGAAAGCTTAAGGATTTATGATATTATATATAAAATAACCGGGAAACCTATTATAATAGGTACCGGTTAGTTAAATACTATTCTAAAGAAGCCTAAATAATACTATTAATAAGGAATATTAAACTTAAGGCAGGAAAGCTTGAGCCAAAATTTATAGGTCTATTTAGGATCCTTAAATATATTAGTAATTTAGTATATAAGTTAGAATTACTAAGTATATATAATTATTTATATCTAACTTTTTATATTTCCTTCTTTAAAGAATATATAGTAAAAAAGGGTCAGAAGCTATATCTATATTTCTCTAGAGAATTTCCGGAATTAGTAAATAATAATAAAGAATAAAAATAGGAAGTAGAAGCTATTATTAATTACTAATAAGATAATAGAAGTAAGAAGTAATAGTATTTAATTAAATAGAAAGCCTGGCCTAAAGATTATAATACCTGGTTACCTACTTTCCCTAATCTTGAAAATTCTAAAGAACTTCTAAAATCATATAACTAAAATTATGGCTTAGAATCCGAAACTACCTTTTAATAATTTCTTAAGATTAAAAAGAATTCTAGATTACTAAGAAAAAGGCTATTTAAAAGAAAAAAAGAACCTAGATAGCTAAGAAAAGGCCCGGAATAGTAATAGAGATACTTTTTCCCTGGGTTTTTTATTTATAAAGGTTTTCTAGGATTTTATTAAGGCTTATAAGAATTATATTTAAATTATTAGAAAAAGGGTTTAGGATTAAGAAAGATTTATTATAGGTAAATTAGCTATAGATATCTTAAATAAATAAACTCTAATTCCTATAAATTCCTAATTCCTAAAGCAAGAATACCAAATACCGGCCTTATTTAGGACTTAGTAAAGAATTAGCTAATACTTTCCGGAATTCGCTTATCTCTTAACGGGATATAATTATACTATAATAATATTAGTATTAAGAATATTAAAAGAAGTAAGTAAGGAACTTATAACTACTATATATACCTTATAAAAGGCCCGAACTTCTAAAGTCAGGTCCTAAATAGCCATAAGTATTATATTATTAGTATTTAAAATACTAGTAGTAGATTACTTAATAATCTCGGTAGTAAGCTCGGTAATAAGGTTAATGCCTTAAAGGTAAATATTATAGTATTTCTTTAAGGAATTAGTAAATACCTAAGTATATTAGAAAAAACTTACTTTTGGGATACTAACCTAAGTAGTATTATTATTTGTCTTATTAAGACGGGAAGAAGAATTCCGAAGCTTATTAGTATTCTTCTAGTCTTCGAAAACCTAATTAATAGTATTATCCTTATTAGTATAATATTATTTAGAATATGCTTTAAGAAATTTCTTAAAGGTTATAATAGTATTTTCCCAGAACCGGCAAGCCTCTAATAAGTAGTAAGAAATCTGAAATCATATTAGCTTTAATAGATATTAAAGCTAAAGAACTTACTAATATATAAGACTCAGAACTCTTATTATAATAGTTATAATTCTTCTTGCCAGGTACTATGGCATATAAGATAAAGGGATTAATAAGTAAATACTTGAAATATTTCAAGTATCTACTAGTAATAGGAAAGGAGGCTATAAGGTTACCTTTATACTTATTATTACGGGAACGGATAACAAAGCCAGAAGAAGATATTATAGAATTAATTAAAAATAATTAAAGAAGACTTAGAGAAGGGCAGAAGAAGAGGCTAGAAGGCAATAATAGAAAAAGTTATATATATGGTTATTAGAAAGGAAGAGAGCATATAGTAATATAAAGAGGTCCTTTTATAGAGGTAGAGAATTACCTGGATTAACTACTAGTTTTCGTACTAGTCCTAATCGGAAACTAGCGTAACTAATTAATACATATTCCCAGGAGCCTGTAAATAATCTTCAGGACCTTAGAAATATTCGTATGAGTTTCTTATACGAATATTTATTAAATACTTTCTATATAGCTATTTAGATTATTCTAATACGAGATCTAACAGGTAGTATTAATTTCGTGGGGTAGCGCCTTAGCACTTTGGATCGAGCTAATTAGAATACTCAGATCCCAAACGAAATCACAATTACCGGCTAGCCCCTATACCTGGGGTATAATTACCCTTCCTTCTCGCTTACTTAGCCCCGATCTAATTAGACGATTTTTACGTCTATTATCCAGATCGCATTAGCAAAACTACCTCCCAAGATACTAGAAGTTTATATCAATTGAATAAATAATTGATTAAATGTTTACCAGGATGGATTAATGGATCTTGGGGACAAGATCCTAGGAGGGGGGTATAGTTGTGATATGTGCAGGGTCGCACGTGACTTAAGGGCATGTGACGAACCTCGGATATCGCGGGTATTGATTAGGGAGTTCGGCAGCCCTTTGATATCCCAACTAACTACTATTTATATCATATGTATTAGGCTTATAAATTACTAATTATATATATGCCATCGGGGCCTCCTATTTAGAGGGGGCTTCCCTGGACCTCACAGGAGGGACAGAGATTAGTTCTGTACTGAATTTAACACTGTGGTTTCACAACACACTGATTCATTCTATTGTCTTATTGCCTACCAACAAACACCTCACAAATAAGAACGTTATAAGGGAGTAGAAGTGGATTCTCAGGCAAAATTTAGTAAGGAAACTATTACTGGGGCTACAAGTATACTAGAGGCTAAAGGATTTCACATTATAATACGTATACTAACTTAGGGCTGACTTAGTATAGCGGCGGGGCTAGAGCAATGGTTAAGGCTCAAAGATCTCTATTCCCTGTCTTGTAGAATACAAAGCTAAAGAGAAGAAGAGAGAGAGAGAGAAGAAAGGAGAAGAAGTATTAGCTAAAACGACTGAAACGCCAGCTTGACAAGTGAAGCCAGTCAGGTAATAGCTAACCCCATGTGACCCTAGCCAGCGACGTCACACTCAGGGCGTACTCCGGCTCTGCTCAGGCTCTGCTCTGGTATGCTTACCCTCGGCTCAGGTATGCTCACCCTTAGCTCAGGTTAAAGCAGCAGTTGCTCACGTCTGTAGATTAAAACGGAACCAGCGAAAGGGAAAATTAACCCTGAGTTTAGGGGCATTTGTACCGCAAGTTCACTTTCAGGCCCTTCTTCTCAAACCTGGATTTGGAGGTCCAATCAGAAGCTGTTTGGTAGAGAAAACACCTCAACCAGCAGAATGTTATCCCTTTGAAGGTCTCGGATTCGAGGGGCCTTGACTGTGGAAAGCACCCGTTGCTGCATTCAGGTCAGTCTTCCGAGTTGTTGCCGTCCTGTAATTTCCTCTCGTGCTTGAACTCGGCTGCCCCACCCCGCCCGCCGCCCCTGTCCCCGTCCCCTTTTCTGCCCCGCTCTCGCAAGCGAAACGGAGGACTCCTGCGCCGCATCTTAACACCAGAAGGATTCCGCAGGTCATCTCACGTGGTGCAGCGCGAGATGACTATCCTAAATCGGTCGGGAGAATAGCTTAATTGGACACCAGCATGTTCTCCAATCTTAGTCTGCTCTTCCAGCTGGAATACAAATCCCATGCTGTCTGTCTACTATCTGCTTCTTAGTCAATCCAGAAATTGAATCAAGACTGAGATATATAAAGCAATAGGTGTTAGAGGCAATGGTGTTTATTGCAGAACGGGGACCCTGACCAAGGAATCCAGCGTTCCGGTACCACAGGATCCTATTACAGCCCCAGTGGCGCCCTTTCAGATGGTGAAGGGAATCTCGACCATTCGTCTGTGGAGTTTGATCGTCCTGTTAGTATGTGAAGCCCTCGTTTTTCTCTTTTGAGGACCTATAGGAACAGGGAGGGATTTTGAGAAGCTAGAGTGCAAATCTAGCTAATCTGCAATAGAGAATGTGGGTTTGTTACGAGTTTGAATAATGAGAAAGGGACTTGTTCGGTGCCTCTATCATTTTGCGTTATTGGTGGATTCTGAAATTATGAGTTACGGTTTTCTTTTGAGGCTGAACTTAGAGTACTTGCCAATGAAGTTTAGTATTGGTTATTTCGCATAGTTGGAGAAGACTTATGTAGGAAATGTATGAGAGAAGACGTGAGTAAATTAAGATGACTATCATACGGAATGAAATGGCAGGGAGCGGGTAAATCACACAATGTACACTCAAATTGAACTCCATATCCATTGAAAGAGCTCCAAATTCATCACACTACCAGCTAAGCTTCCACCTTCCAAACCGCCTCTCCACCCGTCGAGTTCCTAATTTTATACCCCTTCTCCGCTATTCTCCTCTCAACAGTCCAATGCATCTTCGGCTCCGGATCTTTGATCGCTCTCCACCTCCCTAGATTCATCCCTACAAATTTTTCCCATCTCTCTCTTCCCTTGCTATCTTTCTTCAGTATCTGGAACGACACAGGCCAGACCTCGAGGATCCACCATGGGCGCTTGATGACGAGCATGTCGTTGATATGACACATTGCATCAAAATGGTCTTCCGCTTGCTCAGGCAGTAGATCAAGATTTAGTGCCTCGGGAGATAACTTTTTGTCGCCGATAAGGGGATCTTTCATATCTGGATCAATACCAAGCGCTGTAGATCGGCGACGCAGTGGGGGGAGGCCGCCCGCCTCGTAATGTTCCATCGTGCGCGGGCTTGGGCCAACGATTGGCTTTTCTGGCTTTTGATACACCGGCCATAAGGTTCGCACATCCAGGCCCACTTCTGCTAATGCCGCCGTGGAAAATATTATTCCGGTCTTGCACTCAAAGCACTGCCTCAGCATCCAACGCAGCGGGATCCGCGATAGCATATGCCTCTCCCAATTCTTCACAGCACCGCCGCCTACGTCTGCATGACAGCCAGCAAACCAGACCTCTCGAACATCTGTCTTCACATTCGAGGAATGGGGGTCCGATTTATCGAACTCCGATTCGTGTTTTGATTGCTCAAGGTCTTTATGTTGTATTATTTTGCTTGTGAGCTCAGAGGCAGCTGTTGTCGGGTTGAGGAGAAGTCCCGCGTCAGTCTTGGCGGGATAGAGGGTTTCGAGAGGAACTTCGTTGCTTTTTTGCCAGTGGCAGACTTTGAATTTCGCTCGGCGTTCGTCAAGGGCCATGGCGTGGCGAAAATAGCTGACTGCGTTGGTAGGGGACTTGCTGAAGGGTAGTTGACGAGGAATGAATCCGACCTGTGAGTTTTGGAGTTAGCTTTTTCGAACCTTCCTGTGTTCGAACCGCGAAATGATTGAACGGGGTGAGGTTAAAGGCACTTACACTGGCCACGCAATCCCAAATTCCAACAAAGTAAACAGTAACGTCCTGACAAAATGTTCTCTTGAACTGCTCGCTCATTTCCCACCCTTCTGAAGTGTCGTTCTTGTAAAATTGATAGGCGAAATTGACTTGTGCTGTGTTGTAAGCAGGCAAGAGCCCAACTTTGTGAAGCATGCCTGCAAGACAGCGAACGGTGTATGCACCACGAGAGAATCCCAGAAGACATATTCTGTCTCCTTCAATGTAGTTCTGCATGATGAATTGGTAGGCATCTTTGATGTGAATTCCGAGGCCACTGCCAATCTGCAAGACCTCAAGTTAGAATTGCTTCGCCAGAAAGTTGGAATCCCCTCAGTTGGCGGGCCTTTGAAATTGGGATAGATGACACTTACCGCCATGTCAACGGCGGCTGAAAATCCTTTGCTTAACCCTCCACGGCCATTATAAGTGCCAATACCAGATTGGTAGTATGTGACTTGAGTTGGATCGTCTTTCTTCAGGCAAGCCACAAAGTTGACGACGTTGCTATTATCGCTGTCAAATTTATCGCCAGTTCCATCAAGGCATACAACCAGAGTCCGACCAGTCGCAGGAGATTTAGAGTCTGGGACTGCTCGAATCGCCATTGGCAGCTGGGGTGGCTCTTCATTTGGCAAAGTTCTGGGTGGTGGTTGCTCTGTAAAAGATTGTGCGGGGTAATGCTTCGGCCGCCATGGGACTTCGCCGTTCATTCTGATATAGCGGAGGAGTTATCCCTCCAAATTGAAAAGGTCGTGGTGTTTCCTAGACAATCAGTCGGTGTAAGGCGAGAATGAAGGACCTTGGGCGACGCCTGCCTAGGGAGTGGAGTTGTCGGGCCAATATGAGAAACATGAAGTAAGGTTCTTTCAGACCATCAGACGGCGCGAAGCTAGCTTGCTCCTCGGAAGTTTTTGGTGCTTCGTCGCCAATTGACTTGCCCGGCCAGAGATTTCCCTCCAGTTACTGTGGCTAAGCTCACTCGGGCCTTTCTTGCTACTATCCCCCCGGGCCAAAGGTTATTTGAGACGTTTTCCAGGGTATCTGACAAGGGATTTATCGAATAGAAAACGCTGGAATTCAGAGGCTCCACTGCCCAAAGTCTTCTTGAACCTTCTATAGCGACCCTAGATTTGATACACAGACCATATTTTGCTCTGTGCAGCGCCACAGACAAGGAATTCTACCAATACCTACACACCGTTCTTGCTCGGCCCACCAAATAACCTTTAGCCCGGGGGGGGGAGTATGCACAAGTGCCACCATCCGTGTCATGCATGCATGCCGGGGCGTCACGACCCGGGCCCGGATAGTCACAAGGGCGGGCTACAACATGCACGGTGCTTTAAATGTTAACCAATATTTAACTGTATTTAGCAAAAAAGGCTGGGATCAAGACAGGTGAGTGCTCAGACCACCCAGCGATTCTAGCTAATTCGCCGATAGAATCCCTGTAAGCAGGCGACAATCAATTTCAGCAGCTGCAATGAATCAGTGGCGTTCCAGAGAGCAGCAGCCATTGGACATTGAGAGTATGTAGCACTGCAGATCTTGCGTGCGTTGGCGATATGAAAGAGCGGGGCCTGCCTGTCGAAAGCGCATCTGAAGGATTTGCAAGTTGCTCTTTGGGTGAAACCTATTCCATTCAGCCAGCTCATCAATGTCTTCTGACTGTCAATCAAATCTCTTTCGGTCTGGGGTCGCGTTGGGGGCAGTCAGCTAGTAACTTTAGTTTTAAGGTTTTTAGGTCAAGATCTGCACCAGGGATGAACGCTTGGGGGAAGGAAGGGGGCTGGCGTGGAGCCGAAGGGGCTCCGAATTCATCTGGAGCTGATTTCGTGACCTGTCAAGACAGTGAGACAACCGCCAACCATTTGAGGCCGCCAGCCAATTGCGACCAGCAGCCAAAGAGCGACGTGACGGCCAACCGAACTCGACCCACCGTATTTGCTTTTCTAGCCAGACACCACTACTGCAATGCAGCATCAATTGCACTGACGAGATCACCACTCATCAATCAGCTGGTTAGTGGAAGACAAGGGGAGCTGTGAAGCTCCCGTGACAGCTCGCATCAGATAGCTCTCGTCCCCAAATCACTTGCTCCTCAAGCTCGCCCCTTCCCTTGACCTTTTAAATTTCATCTCAAGACTCTGAAACGAACCTTCGCATCTCTCACCTCGCCTCTCCAGTTACGTCACGCCTATACTTCCAGAGCTTATCAGAGTTTGCGGTTCGCCCAACCACAATATCGACAAGTTTTATAACTTGTGGTACATTCAATTGACTTGCAAGGTACCCATCTGTTCCAAATTCCATAAACTACTGTGCATTCTAACACCAGCTAGTGAACCCCCATAATGGCACCAGGTCAACTTAGAACGCTGTTCGGAACCATCAAGCGAAAACCAAGTCGAGCTCCCGATGGCAAGACAGACGTGGAAGCAACCGGAGTTGCTTCAACGGAGAAGACCTCACTCCTTCATGATCTCGCCCATATGAATACCAAGGAGGCCGAAACACTTTTGCAGGCTCTCAAAACTCTTTCTTCTGGGAAGCCCTTGAATGACAAGGAGGATTTGCTGGAACATGGAGTTGCCATGCTACAAACCCTTCCAGCAAACAGTGGGCTGGGCGAGACGGTGTCTAATGATTTCATTGGCATGCTGTGGCATGATCTCCCTCATCCGCCACCCACAATGGCTGGCCCGGCAGCAAGATACAGACGCCACGACGGCGGTAACAATAATCCTTGGATCCCAGAGATGGGCAAAGCTGGCACTCCGTATTGTCGTAATGTCCCCTCATCGACGCCAAAAGGACCCAGCCTCCCAGATCCGGAACTTGTTTTCGACCAGCTTCTGAAACGCACTGGACCCTTCCGCGAACACCCCTCTGGCCTAAATCGACTATTCTTCTCCTTCGCTACTATAGTCATTCATGAAATCTTCCAAACTTCCCGAACCGATCCTTGGATTAACGAGACATCTAGTTATGTGGACCTGAGTACTCTCTACGGAAACACAGATAATGAGCAGCAGCGAGTGAGAACTTACAAGGATGGAACAATTTTCCCTGATTCGATTGCTTCGGAGAGAATTCTAATGATGCCTCCTGGTGTGGTTTGCGTATTGCTCATGTTCTCAAGAAACCATAATACCATTGCCAAGAATCTATTGTTGGTTAACGAGCAGGGGAAGTACAGGCAATGGGAAAAGTTGAGTGAGAAGGAACAGAAGTGGTATGTGATTCTCTGCTAGTAGCTGTCCGAATCCAAGTGACCCCCCTGCTTGAGAGGAGAGATGCCTTCCCATTATTAAATTTCTTGAGTGCGGTACATCCTTGTAAAGCGCAGTAGCATTTCCTTTGGGCGTACGCCGTACACTATGAGGGTCACTAGTGCTAGATGCATGAGGATTTTGTTCTGACATTCAAATTAGGCAAGACGAAGATATTTTCCAAATTACCCGCAATATCAATGTTGGATTCTTTGCTTCGGTTGTTCTGAAAGACTACGTTTCGGCAATTCTTAATACTCAACGAGCTAATTCAACCTGGAATCTTAATCTTGGCAAAGAAATCAAACAGCTTGGGAAGCGAATCGAGCGAGGTACAGGAAACGTTGTCTCTGTTGAATTTGCTGTGCTCTATCACTGGCATGCATCCCTCAGCGCTGCTGATGATAAGGTACGACTACCTCAGGGTTTTGTCTTCCCTTGCTGTTAATTCTGTAATATTGAAAATTTCCCTTACTGTTGTACCTTTTCTCACGCTGTTCTACCTCCTGTTATTCTCGGGTTTCTTCCCTTTTCCTTCCGAATTTTGCGGAGTATACTTTGATTTCTGAATAAAGTAAACTAACCTCGAAATTTTGCAGTGGATGGAGTATGTAATTAGAGAGAGCCTACCCGATCTTAAGTCCCTGGACGATTTGACAATCGACCAGTTTAAGAAGGTCATGATGGACTATGGGCATAAGCTCATGGGCACCACACCAAAAGAATGGACATTCGGGGGTCTTAAGAGAGGACCAGATGGGAGGTTCAGCGATGTTGATCTTGCTGAAATTCTCAAAGATTGCATTGAAGAACCTGGCCATGCTTTTGGAGCCCATAGCAGCCCTGCAAGTATGAAGATTGTCGATATCATGGGCCAATTGCAAGCGAGAGAGCTTTTTAATGTCTGCACCATCAATGAGTAAGTGATATATCTTTAATTCTGGTTCGAAGCTATCTAATTCGTGCTCTCCTCCCAGGTTCCGCCAATATTTGAACTTGCAACCCTATAAGGACTTCGAAGATTGGAACCCAGACAAAGAAACAGCCAGAGCTGCAGAGCTGCTTTATGGTCATATTGACAACCTGGAATTATATCCCGGCCTCATGGCAGAAGTTACTAAAAAGGCTATGCCTGGCAGTGGCGTTTGCACCGGCCAAACTACTGGACGTGGAATTCTCGATGATGCCGTCGCTCTCGTCCGTGGAGATCGATTCCTGAGCTACGACTTCAATAGCTCGACTTTGACTCATTGGGGTTTCGCCAAACTCGGTACTCTTCCACCAGGGGCCTATGGTGGCATGCTGCCTCATCTTTTCTTCAACGGTCTCCCAGGTGGTTGGACAGGCACTTCCTCCTATGCACTGCTCCCATTCTACACACCAAAGGCAGCCAAGGGGATCCTCTCGCAAAACAAGGTCCTTCACCTGTACGATATCGAAAGACCGGCCAGTGGGAAAGATATAATCGGTATCCACACATACGCAGGATGCAAATCAGTTTTTGGAGACCGCGAAAACTTCCGCGTGATGTACCAAGCTGCAATCCGCAATGTCACTGATGGTCACGATTTCCTGCTCGGCTGGGACGATGCCAAACGTCATGACCCACGGTCTGAAATTCTCCACAAAGTCTTCTTCGAAGAAGGATTCGAATCAAAAGTGGCAAGCTTTTTCCGTATTAATGCGGCCAAGCTCATCAAATCCCATTCCCTGAAATACTCCAATGGTACCCGCCGCTCTATTGACATAGTCCGAGACGTTGCGAACGTCGTCCCTATCCTCTGGCTAGCTGAGCGATTCGCTATTCCATTGAAAACCGCTGAACGTCCGCATGGGTTGGTGACTATCCCCGAACTCCACATGATCTACCTCGTAATCTTCATGTACCAAGCCTTTAATATCATTCCGGCAAATGAATGGGTGCTCCGCGAAGGCGCTATGAAAGCTGCTCCTATCTTGCGTGGGATTCACGAAGCGCACCTGAAAACGCAAGCAGGAGTCACCGAGAAGCTTGTCGACTGGCTCGCTAAAGGCTCGGCTTTCGAGGTTGGACCTGAAGCAGATCGTCTGTATCATGCTCTAAATGCCACCAAACTCCCCATCGGCGATTTGGTTGGTGATTGTGTTGGTTTGGGTCCTCCTGTCGCTGCAAATATCACTCAGCAGGCTTCACTGCTTATTGATTTGTATCTCAGTAAAGGATACGAGGAGTACAAGGCTCGCATTATCGAACTCGCACATCTTGACACCGAAGCTGCTGATCGCGAACTCCAAGGTTTCGTGTTCGAAGGTATGCGCCACACAAATATGGTACCAGGGCTTCCGCGAGTGGCAGCCAGAGATTTCACTGTCCAGGACGGAGTACGAGGACCTATTCACATCAAAGCCAACCAAACCATTCTCCTCGCCACTTCCAAGGCAGCCATGGATCCGACTCAGTACCCTAATCCCGAGAAGCTGAATCCTCACCGCCCGCTGAAAGATCACATCTTTTTCGGCTACGGGATGCATTATTGCCTCGGCTCGAGAATAGTGGGATGTAGTCTAGCAGCGATCCTGAAGGAAGTATTCAAGTTGAAAAATGTGAGGGGGGCACCGGGTCGACAGGGACGCTTGGCAGTGGTCGAGGAAGAGTTGGCAGGGGTGAAGATGAGGAAGTATTTGGATCCCAATTCTCGAGAAAGCCCCTTCCCTACGACGTTGACATTGGAGTATGATGAGTAAAGATGGGGGACACCTTTTCAATTCTGCAGGATAATTTGGTGTGCGAGACGGGAGAATGACGGCGGAAGTAGCAAGATTGGTAGCCTAATTAATGGATGACTGGGGAATTTGACTTTAAATCGTAGTGTTCGTTCTTAGTTTGTCGGAAATACCACTCTTGTTGACTTTTCACATCAGAGTAAAAAATGCGAGTAAAACGTGCAAATTCGCGTTCTTGCTTTTTACACTTGGCCTTTAAATCTGAACATTAGATAACGAGAGAAAAGTAATTAGGCCTTCCTATTCTATAGCCAAGTAAGTATGCTATTGTTGTGTACGAGAATGTGTGAACTCTGTTGAACTAGCTAAAGCAATATAGCTAGGGTCACGTGCTTGCAATGTAAACCAAGTAAAACGTACTGAATTGACTGCTGTTCTACAGTGGTAAGTAGCCCGTATATATAGCCCTGAACCCCCTAAGTCACATGTACTAAATCCCTATGCCAGCTGAACCGATTACAGCTATATAGGGTATTCCAGCCGTACGTAGTATTCCAGCTATACAGGGTATTCCAGCCGTATATGGTATTCCAGCTATACAGGGTATTCCAGCTGGACAGGGTATTAAGCTAGTGCACAGCCCCATGGCGTTCGGTTCCAGGGCTTACTAAGCCTATTAGGGGCCTCAGGCCCCTAATTTCAACAAACTCTCCATTCAACCTAGATCAGGTGATTGGTGGAGACACGTGACTGCTTCGTCACAAAACTCATTTTTGATATAGGAGCACGCCTGGTACTTGGGGGGAGCTCCTTATCAGCAGTTTTCTTTCTAGTTATTTCATGTGAATTGGTGAATTGGGTTCTAAATAGCCTCAATTAAAGTAGGTTTGCAAGTCTTGTTGCTGATATTAGGCATTAATCGCTCAGGCTCACTATATTTAGGCGGGTGCGTTCGGTAAATTTAGCGTCAAAAACTGTGATTCTTACATGTGCTGCAGCAGCAGGACCACCACGTAACAAACTAGACTTGTGTATTTTCCAAAAAGCATCACACCAAATACATTGAAGAACAGCATGCAAACACGAAACGAAAGCATGCGTTCGACCCCACCTCCGTTTACCTTAGCTAACATATATGCTCAACCGCCGGAACAGTTGTGTGGCTTTTGCAAAGTCATTGTGCCTGATCGCAATGCCAGTAGCTGGGATAAGGACGACCCGGCAGTGCAATGGCTCGATTACGAGAGGCTAGACTACTATCCGGACTTGCCAGGCCTCGCTGCTTCTGCGTCCGCAGGTTGCGGGCTCTGCCGCATGTTCAGAGAGACAATACTGGAAAATTGGGGAAATCCTCATGTGGCAGGATTAGAGGGGCATCGTCCGGTGAGAATTGCCGATGTTCACTTTGTTAGTGAGCAATTTGAGCAAGAAGGAAAGGCGGCATTACTTGATGCTCAGCAGGGTAGGATGATCTACGCCATAACGATGACAGTTACCCTCCACGATTCCGAAGGGCCGGATGAGGAGACACACGACATCTCTATGATACTTTGCTTTGCCTGCTTTGACACACTAGGTGTGTCACATCCTACTCAAACAGATGTTCAAGCGATGGAACTGACGCACGGCTATTCGACGGGATAGATCTCAACTCCTCAATGCAGCAGCACAGGAGAAGGTTGCCTAGTCTCAGCACCCTATCTGATGAAAACGTTCAACTGATGAAACGATGGATCCAAGAATGCCAGACAAATCACAGAGCGTGCTATACTCTTCCTGATAGCTGGGTGCCTACTCGTCTTCTGGACGTAGGATCAGATGACGAATCAGGATCAGAGATGCCCCGTCTGATTGAAACTGCGAATACACTCATGGGCAGCAGAATGTTCATTGCCCTAAGTCATATGTGGGGAGATATGACTGTGTCCCCTCCGTTGAGGACCATTCGTTCCAACTATGAGACCATGAAAGACGGTGTGGCTCCTTCAAGTTTGCCTAAAAACTTTGCCGACGCGGTCTCTGTCTGCCGTTGTCTGGGTGTCAGATATATCTGGATCGATTCTCTATGCATCATTCAGGACTCTCCTGAAGATTGGGCCCACGAAGCGAAGTTAATGCATAAAGTATATAGAAATGCAGTTGTGACTGTTGTTGCGTGAGTACCACCGGATACCGTCATACGTGTGAAATACCACGCTAAGTACGATTACAGCACGTCCGCTACCTCGTCCCATGACGGATTTCTTCAACGACACATTGCCAGTGTTCCTGCGGTGAGGCTCTCGTATTCCCTTGGCAACAGTGGATGTCAGTCTCTTATCATATGTCCCAACGAGTATGCACAGGGACGGACGGGGCCAAATCCCGAATTAGAAGTCGGTATAAATTGCTCAAGATGGAACACTCGCGGCTGGACAATGCAGGAACGCATTTTATCGACAAGACTAATCCACTTCTGCAAGAATTTGATCTGTTTCGAGTGTAGGACTTGCATGGTCACAGAGGAGAACGTGTCTATGGCATGGGAGCGGGATGATGCGGTTGTCAAATTGGAATTGTGGCCAAGGAGCGACCATATCTTTCACGAACCGAAAACTGCCGGTCCGAGCAACTTGGCCCCAGACATGGAGGCACTGTACAAAAAATGGATGGCTACTCTCGAAGAATACTCCTTTCGGCAACTGACCAAGCAGTCTGATAAGCTGCCGGCTATGCAGAGCATCGCCGCTGAAATGTCTCTTGTCGTTGACGACACTTTTATTCCGTTCGCCGGTATGTGGCGGGGAAATTTGAAGCGTGAGCTTCTTTGGCAGTCTCTGCCACCTTTACCAATTCAACGACCGGAGTCATACGGAGCTCCAAGCTGGTCTTGGGCCTCTGCTGGTTCTGATGTCCGATGGCTGGGAAAGAAACTAGATGACGGTATCGAGATGCCTACGATTCAATACTCCTTCGACGTCCTAGAACATGGCAACCAACATCCCAAATGCAAGGCTTACAACTACCTAGAAGTGGAGGGCTTTACCAAGTCAATATTACGCATTGTACAAACAGACACAAGTTCGTCAGGCTCGTCAAGCTGGCGTAGCGTCGAGTATTACTTTCCATTTTCTTTGCAAGTAGTGGATGCTAATGGGGCGAATGTAAAATTCGGGTCTGCTCGGCTTGACTTGAAAAATTATGTCCCGAGAGAAGGAGCGCAACTGCTCTATCTTCACATTACTGAGCGCTACCCATCTGGTCTTTTGTTGGAAAGATCGGATACTACCGAACAGATCTGGTTTAGAATTGGTATTGCTTCTATTTTCACAGTAGGAGCAGGAAAGGAGATCGGGGAGATTCTGTTCACGTGCGGAAATTACCAGAAAATTATTATTATCTAATATAGCCCTAAGTCTATACTAGAATTGTTTATTACTATTAGCTAAATATAATCTCTAAGTATAATAGTAAGCTCAATTTGTCTGTTATCATAAATCTCTTAAAGCTAAATATAAGACAAAATAGTAAAGCAAATATAGAATTAGAAATGAAGTTATATGAGTTAAAAAAAAGAAGTTTGCATCAGGAAACCCCCGTTAGCTTCAATGTGTTTAGACCGAGATAAGCAGAGCTCTATAATGCGCCTTTTGGAATGCGATCCGGGTCGCGAACCAACATAAAACTTCAGAAGTCCTCAGTAAATAACAATAACCAAACGCAAAGGAATTGGATAGAAGCAATTCATAAACAGGCGGGGCCATTGGTGCCGAGAGATTTTGTATGTGAACCTACCTATTTGACAGGAAGCAGATGAGTCGATCAAGATATCAGCCCGAAGCTCTAGGTTGCACAATTTGAAGATCTAGAGAGGCGAAATTGAAAGTCGTACAGCACTTGCAGGTGCTTCCATACACCTTCAGTGCTAAGAGGGACTGAGTTATACGAAACCTGGTGTATTGTGACACTCAAGAAGTAGCTTGGTGTACCACTCGGCTTTTCCAACGATTCAGGAAACGCCACCGCTCTGAGGCGAGAGCTCGACATGCCGCTGTTTATCAGAAGCGTAGCACCCAATTTCAACCGATTAAAGTGAAAGGCTAATTCAAAATTAGAGGTTAGAAGTTGCATCCGCAGGAAGAGTACGAAGTTGGCAATAGGTTGAAGAAAAAATTACGCCAATTCTAGGCCTCATCAACTCCTGCAATGAGACTTTCCTTCCTCACGGTGCTTACACCTCCCAGTGGGAGTTCAGCCACCCCACAGGCCAGCTGCGCTGCAGTACAAGAGTACCCTTGAAATAACAATTACCACCTAGAAAGCCAGAGAAAATCCAAGCACCGAAACAGCAAAATAACTACAAAGTACAAACTGAACATCCTGCCACAAAAACCTCAGCTGACTGGACTTGCCAGGTCTGCTGGCTGCACATCGAATAGGAATAGGAGCAGCTAGATCGATTCTATCCCTGGGCTCCATACCCAACGACCCCGCAGCGCACAAACCTCCCCAGATGGCCCTGCTGGAGATAATCCCCATCCGCCCACACCCTCGTTCTGCACTCGGTATCCTGATAGATCGCGCAGCCATCCAGGTTGCGTCCCCAGCGGGCGTAGCCGACTGGGAAGCCCTGCAGCGCGGGCGCGGGGACGCATGGCGGGATGCGATCGCCGGGGTGTGGGATCGTGAGCGTGAGGGGCGTGCCGTGGTATGGGTAGTGGAGCGGCGCGGGCTCGTTGTAGAAGGTCACGCTGGGGAAGTGCGGTTGTTGTTAGTTAGTCTGGCAGGGGCATGGGTTGGATTTGATGGGAGGGGGGATGGCTACTCGTAGGGATTTGGCACGTAGTGTTCATCCGTCGCTGCTTCTGCGGTGGATGGAACAGGGTTGGCGAGGGCGAGAGAGGCGGTGCAGAATAATGCCGCGGTGATGGAGGGGAATTGCATGGTGAGCTGCGAGCCGATGTTGGTAGGATGGTATAGCTAATTCAGTTTTGATGGAGGTGTTGAACGAGGCGTGCGAGTTTTGATGGGCAAGAAACGAGGGCGAAAGGAAAGAATTGTTTGCTTGGATGAAGGTATTGGAGGAGTGAGGGTGGATAAAGAAGGGTCGACACCGCCTCTTTATACTTGTTAATCCTTTGAATCCGTGGCAGATTCTACCTAGACTCTAGATCGTCAACTTCCGAATGGGGGCGACTCATCGGAACTTGGGCACGGGGTCAGCTCCCAGATGATGAGGTTAGCCGATCATTGGACTTTGATGAGCATTGAATTAGAAATGGTCTGCAGGAATCGAAGCAAGCACATAGTAAGACATGAACACAGACCATAATTTACAATCTTCACTGAAAGCTTGTGGGAAGTTTGTACTTGGATCGCCATGCATTACACACACACCCGTATTACAAGGAGGCGGACGCGTAAATATCTCCACGTGGATCTCGGAAGCAGTGAAGCACAGAACCAAAGTAGGTTGGTACCGATGATCTAACATAAATCTTTAATAGGATGTCATGAATTGGGGATGGGCACAAGCAATCATTTAACGAAAGGAAATTTGAGGGTCTAGCATCCTCTAAGAACACTGAGATGCAATCAAGTCGATAGTTAGACAATGGAAGATGCGGCCAACATGTAACATCTAAAATCGAGATCAACGACATGGCTTTAATTACCATTTGCCACCCACCCTCTTTGAATGAGATTAGGAACGATTGAGGATTCGCAAATTGGATCTTTACCCTTCCGGTTTGGGTATTCAACCGGGGAAGGGGTGAAAATGAGGTGTGTAGAACTATAGAGCGGAAAGTAGGTTAAAGTGGGGAAGACTTCCCAAAGTAGGGCCGCACGAAAAAATAAAATAAAATCGTAAGTAGCGAAAGCCAACATGCTGTTTCCTCGAGTGGTGGCAGGTATGATGTATGAAGTACTTTTGCCTACCTATTGCCATCTATGTGTACGCCGTGAAATCACCAACCCCTACCACAAATGAAAATGCAAATCAAACGACCTCACGTCCTATTCCCAGCACCTCGCACCCCCATCTCATCTCTCATACAACGGACTCTTGACCCCCAACCACTCCACCTCCTCAACGTGCAAATGCGCGCCCGCCTCCTCCAACATGCCGACCGCCCTCTCATTGCCAACCTTCTTCGCTAGGAACAACGGACTATTGCCCGCATTATTCCTCACATGCACACTCGCTCCTCTGCTGAGCAATTCCTTCAACACATCTCCACCATCCCCGGAACCGATACTAACGGTAGCAATATGGACCGCCGAATTCCCCGCATAGTCTGTGAAGTGGAGGAGGTCGAACCTGTCACCGTCGAGTAGCGATTTGGCGGTCTCCAGATCACCATTCGAGATGGCGTATCCCAGAGCCGTAAAGGCGGTCTGCTGATCTGTGATACTCGGGACCTCGGAATTCGGGTGTTTGAAGACGGTGTTGTGGGCTTCGGTCATCTCGCCTCTGAGAGACTTCTGCATCTGGCTCACAGTATCGCCATAAGATAACCCGGGCAGCGCGAGTAGATAACTCAGTTTTGTCAATGCGGCTTCGGTGGTGAGATCGTGGCCGAAAATAACGCCCGCTTTGACTAAGGCGCCGGCTGGGGCGTAGAGCGGAGACACGAAGCCAGTTTGGCATTGGCTGACGTTGACGATGATTATACCGCGAGCGATCGCTGCTTCGATGACGGCTGTCATACTCCCATCTTCGCCGGAGGGGGCATTGCCTGCACCGAACGTCTCCAGTATCAACCCCCTTAAGTTCGGAACGCGGAGGACTGAATCTAGCATCTCGGGCTTTATACCGGGGAAGATTCGCAAGCAGGCTACGTGTGCGGTGTCGAGGTTGGTTTGAATGCTGAACTTCGCGATTGATGTAGAGCGGCGGATTAAACTCCAGTTCACCTCCGTCCCACTCGCGGAGATCGTGGCAAGTGGTTCACAGTTCGGGGAGGCAAATGCTGAAAAGGATGAAGCGGAGATCTTGGTGGTGCGGTTCCCGCGATAGAGGGAGTGGTGGAAGAAGAGGCATACTTCGGGGATCATGAACGTGCCTGCTATGATCAGCGACCCTAGTAAATTATCCACGGCATCGGATTGTAAGGCGAAGATGGAAGCTTGGGAGCCTGTCAAGATGACGGGCTTCCCGAGATCGTGCAGAGTGAAGGAGAGGGCAGAGGAAGTGTAGGCTAGGCTGTCGGTGCCGTGCAGAATGACGAAGCCGTCAAAGAGGGGGTAGTTGGATTGGAGGGTTGTGGCGATTTGGGACCAGCCCGCAGAGGAGATGGAGGAGCTGTCGAGCAGGGTGGGGAATTCAAAGAGCGTGTAGCGAATGTGTCTGGAGTAGGCGGAGGGTGGTGTGCGGAGGGAGGGGAGGAAGGTTTTGGTATGGGGGGAAGTGAAGACTGGGAGGGGGTCTGGAGAGAGTAAGTATTTATGTACAGAAGAAAAAAACGAGGTTGAATAATGAAGCCAAGAGAATGGAAACGAGGTAGAATTAGAAACAGAAAGAGAGAAATTGTGTATTAGAGAGGAATCGTAAGTTTGCAGATTTTGGTCACTGGAGACTTTCCAGCAGCATCGGTGTCAGTGTTTTGAAGAAGATAGTAGTTATGATTGGGAGCTGTTCGGCAAGAAGCTCCACTGATCTTGCAGGAAGACATGCCGACCAGAGCGGAAGAGTTGCTGTACGCAGCTTTTGCTACTCATGCCATGGGGTTGGTGTTGATTGTAACACCGAGAACCCTCTCTGGTCGAGCAGATATTGCAGAAGCCATTGTGACGTTCAAAAGAAATTGATTGAGTGCAGCCTGTCGTCTCTCTTGGGCCCGGAGGCGGCGGAGAGCGGCTGACTTGCAGCCACAGTCTTTCTTCTGGAGCACGCGAGCCACTGAACTCGCCCCCCCGAACTCGTATTGGCCTCCATGGCAGGGATCCACTTCCCCTGAGCTCACGACGACACGCCTCTTCCAATCTTATCTGATCTCTCCCCCCTTTCACTTGCATCTCCCCTCGCCATGCCGTGCGCCAACAACACCAAAACACCAATTGCAGTTGACTCGCACGCAGATTCGAAGCGCAAGCACAAGTGAATATTGATTATTGATTATTGAATCACATACCAGGCTGGCTCCCGTCATTAAAACTCGGCCGCGGCGCCATCCCCTGCTCCAGGAAGCCCCTCGCAGGCACAAGTCCCTCGGGAGAACTCTTCATGCAAATGGTGCCGCCGGTCATGATGACGAGGACGCGGGACTCGGGGTACTGCGTCGCCATGGTGCTTGCACGGCTCGGGATGTCTGATATCGTGACAGTTCCGTTGACTCCGTTCCGTGCCGAGCCCTGCCTGCAAATGCAAACGTCAATACCGTTGAGAACCGAAGATCCAGACGGATGCAGATGTTCGGGTGACAGCAGATTCCAGGGCAGAGTTTCCCTGGGCGATGAAACGGCGTTTGATGTCCAGGCAGAAAGGCGATCGTGCCTGAGATATGCTATGGGAAGGGAGCGGAAGCGAAGGAGATTTTGCAATTTTCAGGGGGCGGAAGGAGCAGTTCAGACGATCAGATAAAATAGGCGACCAATCAGATAAGAAGTGCGTGCGTCAACGCCAAGGGCGAGAGGCTGCATCAGGGGCGTCGAGGGTGGAATGTCATGGTTTGTGTCGAGACTCGACATCGAGGTGCGAAAGGGAGGGCAGCAGCAGCAGCAGCAGTTCTTGGGCAGATCTCTCAGTTTGTGCGGGTGAGGTGGGGGATCATACAACTCTGCAGCTCTGCTAGAACTGAGTTTTCGGGCTGCAGCCAATGGGGCGGAAACAGCATCATCCATCCCATCAGCCTGTTCGGAGGTAGTGGTGGTAGATGGAGGAAGTTTGTTTGAAGAGCAGCCAGCCAGCCAGCCAGCCAGCACCTTCAGCCTGCGGACTGGAAGCTGGATGTTCGCCGTTGACCCTTGACCCTAATTTACTTATTTGCTGGTTTGCTGATTTGCTGAAGCCGCATTAATTAATTATTCTTTTATTGATTATCTGATCCGATCTGCTGATCGGGACTCGGCTTCTTCGCTCTCCTCTCCGCTCCTCTCCTCGCCCTCCTTTCTTCTGCTGCTCTTCTGCTGCATTCATTAATTGTTATTAATTATCTGATCCGATCTGCTATTAGGACTCGGCTTCTTCCCTCTCCTTTCCTCTCCTCGCCCTCCTCGCTCACATTCACCCGCCCCGAGAGCCAGCCACAGCCTGCCCAGCCTGCCCAGCCCACTGCCCAGCCAGGCGCCACTCACGCGTACACAGTGACACACTGACAAGCTACGAGTACTCCGTACACTTTCCCCATCTCGCCCATCTCGCCCATCTCTCCCTCTTCAACCCCCATGATCCCATCGCGTCTCACAAATTCACAATCCCCCATCCTCCATCGTGCTCCTCGAATCCACACGCACTTCGGTCATCGCGCTCGCATCTCTCAAACACGTCCATCTTCCCACACTCCACTGCGCATTCCCACGCACGCCCCCATCTGCAGCCACTGGCCCGCGTGCAGTGACATCCCAGTAGCATCGCGCCAAACCGCCCGCCCGACCCCATCCCACGATCAGATAAAGCTGTGCCCTTCCGTTCGCTGCGATTCAGCCGGCCGCGCCAGCAACCCAATTCCAACCCATCGATCTTTTCGCATCGCATCTCCCCATTCCGCTTCCCTCTTTCTTTCTGGAGAGAGAAAGAGGCAGAGGTATTCATGCCCCAAAAGTTCGCCTTCACCACTGCAGCCATGGCCGCCGCGTTGGAAGAGACTCCCGTCAGCTATGAGGACCTGGCGGACATCGAGAGGGATTTCGATGATGCCGAGACGGACATCAGTGAGTTGTCAGATTCGACCCTGCAGATCACCAGCTCCTCACCTCAATCTCGAATCCAGCCCAGATCCACCGATTTCTACGTCAAAAGGAAAGATGAAAAGGTAGCTAATTGATCCCGTGCGCAGTAAGAAAACAGGTCCTCCTCACCGCCCCCCTCTACTCCCGCCGCAGCAAAACCATCTCCCAAATCCCCAACTTCTGGCCCCTGGTCCTCGAGCAAGCACCCCCAGACATCGACCAGTACATCCAGCCCTCCGACTCCGCCCTCCTTTTATCCTCGCTTCTCAACCTCTCCGTCTCGCACTTCGAAGTCGACCTCGATCCCAGATCTGTGTCAATACGCTTCGAGTTCGCGGAGAACGAGTATTTCGACGACAAGGTGCTGGAGAAGAAATTCTGGCATCGGAGGAGTAGAGATGGCTGGTCCGGACTGGTGTCGGAGCCGGTGGGTATTAAGTGGAAGACAGACCGTGACTTAACGGGAGGCCTGCTGGACATGGTTGTCAAAGCGTGGGAAGCGGACAAATCCACGTCAACAACATCGCAATCGAACAGCAACGGTGCGGGGAATTCATCGAGAGGATTGACGCCGGAGCAGAAAGCACTAAAGAAGAAGATAGAAAACACAGGCATGGGCGGCCTCTCCTTCTTCGCCTGGTTCGGCTTCATTGGAAGACATGTCTCTGCTGAGGAATCTGCTGCGGCGACCGCTCTTGAGAAACAAAAGCGAGCTGCGCGGGAAGCGAGGAAGAATAAGAAGCGGAAATCGAGATCAAGGAGCAGCTCGAGGACGCCGAGTAGTGATGAGGATGAGGAGAGTGTGGGCGAGGATGATGTGGGTATGAGCTTAGAGATCTTTCCTGATGGGGACGATCTCGCGGTTGCGTTTACGGAGGATCTGTGGCCGGGGGCTATTAAGTATTTCAGTAAGCTTTCCTCGATTTTGTGCCTCCTCGGAGCGTTCGGAGTGATGGCGACTAACAGGCAACCAGCACAAGCACAGGAGCAAGACGCCCTCTCAGACGCGGATTTCGAGTCTGACGATGACGAGGGTCTGGATGAGCCGGCCGAGGACTCGGAAGACGAGGATGAGCGGCCGGCGAAGAAGCAGAGGTCGGGGTAGAGGCGCTGAACGGATACAGCTGGGGAAAGCATACGATAGGAGGGCTTAATGTCTATTTTGCTTGCGTTTATGGCCGGGATGGATGGCGTTTATGGAGGCCCGCAGACCTGCGGGTCTGGGGAAATTCTGGGATACAAACATGCATCGTGGCATACTTTTATGATTCACATTTTCGAGTGGAGGGGGTGGATTTGTCCTGTACGTATTAGGTTGGGCTTCGCCCCAGAGACCGAGGATTTCGAGTGCGAGCGATTTCTGATTGACAGTTTGAGGGCTGGAATGGAAGCCGTTTGACAAGCTATTTACTCTTGTCTTGACCCGTAATTCTCACTCCATGCTTCCGTGTTCTTGAGCGAATGCTACCGGAGCTGCAAACAACTGGTCCTCCGCCTTGCAACATGGTACCAGCCCAAATCGCATCGCACAGCAACGCGCTGCATGTCTTGAAGTGTCTCTCCCCTATTCAGTTGGCTGTGCGTTCCAAATCCGAACATTTACTCGCGTCCACGCTCCTCATCCACACTTCCCGTCCACAGTCCACCTCCGTTTCACGATATCGCATCTGACGTGTCCCATTCGTTCCGGGAAGGCGAGCCGTCGATATTGCATTCCATTCATAATACTTAGCTTGTCCTCTCCTTCGAGTTTCCCGAACGCGAGCCTAGACCCCTCCTCCAGGTAAAAAGGAAGGAAAACAGCAAGTTACAAGCCTCATCCCTATTAGTCCCTACCAAAAGCTCAATCATTATATCGCACAAACAATACACTTTTTTTTACCAACCTTGCCTACTAGGAAAGAGCAAGAAAATGCAAAAGGGAAAGAAAGGGGAGCGAGTATGTTCGAAATCGTGCTAATTTCGATGCTATTTTTTTTGGTAGTATAGGGAGTTGACTGACGTCAACAATACTAACAAGTATCCAAAACAAAACCCGGAAAAGATTCGCAGAAGACCGCCCGCCGCCAACTGAATGCAGATATGCCGCCATCCCTTCCCCCCCTTTCCACGCTATGCAAAGCTCAAAACCAACCAAAATCCAAGCCCAAAGCAGAAGCAGAAGCAGATGTCCGCCCAGAAGCCGTTCGCTCCAAACAACTAACACCATTGAATAATTTTTTCCATGTCCAGAAGTCGCCGAGGAATATGCTATGCAGATAGATAGATAGATGATGTGACGCGCCTGTGATGAATGAATGAAACCTCTGTTTGCTCCATTTCTCGTCGTTTGGCTTCGTAGATGCTAGACATTATCTTTCTTTTAGTCGTTTTATGCCTTCTTCCATGCTTCGCTCTGTTTCTTACATATGTATGTATGTATGTGTGTATGTATGCATGTGTATGTGTATGTGAATGTGTGTGCTGTTTGCCGTTTCGTCGTCTGTGTTTGATCTCGTTTTTTACGCCCGTGCCGTTCGTCCCATTTGTCCTCCTTTCTCGCGCCCTCTCTCACTACCGCCTCTTTCCTAACCTCTTCCTTCCTCCAGCCCCTCACGGCTGGGACAGCGCAGCTCCGAGCAGCAAGTGCAGGCCCCTTCGGCGATCAGTGCATGATTGACGGCGCATTCAAGCGAGCCAGCTCTCCTCCTTCCTCGCAGGCGTCACATCTCCCATTGCTGTCCCCGAGCCAACGCCACCACCCATCGTCAACCCCTCTTCCTCGTCCTCCTCATCATCCTCATCCTTCTCCTCCTCCCCTCCTTGAATCTCCCCCTCTTCATCTGCATTCCCCTCTTCCGCCTCATTCATCCACGTAAGTCCATTCGCCGCCTCCTCCAGCGGGAACACCTCCCTAGCATACTCCTCCAACCCCCGACAGCCCTCCCAAAGCCCCATCGCCACATCCGGGACCCGCCCCTCCAACCCCTCATCCCCGAAGTACGGCGGCTGCAACCCACCATCCCGCGCCCCCAGCGCGTACATCTCCTCCAGCGCGACAAGCTGCTCCCGGTACCCGTTCGGGATCTTGACCTTGACTTCGATCTTGGCTGCTCGGCGGTAGCGTACCGGGCGCCTGACGCCCTGGGCGAACACGCGGCAGGCTTCCCGCGGGGACAGCATCTCGTAGGCGAGCGGGATGCGGGCGCCGTTGCCCCAGGTCGACACGCCATCTTTGAAGATCTGCAGCACGGCGGGCCCGACGTCGTGCTCGGCGTCGAGCCATGGTAGTTTGACATCGGGGTGGAAGGGCGCGGTCCAGGTAAAGCTGCCATCGGGTTGCAGCTCGGTGCAGAAGAGTGGGTAGGGGAGCGAGGTGAAGTTGTTGTTGTAGATGCCGGTGTAGAGGAATGTGGTTTTCGGGAGGAGGGTGGCGAGGGCGCGGATGTAGGATTCGATGGTGTGTTTTGAGGACCAGAGGGGTAGGGAGGGCCAGGTGGGGTTGTGGAGCGAGTGGTTGGGCATGCTGCTGTAGATGTAGTGTTCTATGTTTGCTTTTACGGCTGGGGAGAAGAGGGAGGGTCAGTATTCAGCATCACGTTTTGTTTTGCTCGAGTAGTGATTTTTAACCTGGGGAAATAGCTTGGGGTTCAAGAGTGGAATTGGAAGAATTGGGGAGATTGGGAGAGGGGAAGAGAAGGAAAAAATGGCCGTACCTGCATCTGCTAACGCACACCCAATAGCCACCTCATCCCCCCAAAACGTCGTATTGATAAACGCCAACTGCGCCCCCTTATACAGCTCCTCAATCAACCCATGATTTACCCCCTCTGCTCCTGGTAACTTAGGCTTCGTGTACAAATCTCCCACAAGCACGGTAACGTTCGGCAAACTCGAGATCTCAGAAGCCACTATCCCATCTAGATTCCGGAGCTGTGCCCGGACGTGGTAGCCAACGGCTACCGCAACCCGGATGAAGGACGCCGCTTGCCGGCCGGAGGAGTTGACGACGGCGATGGTCTTTGTGGGGGTGGGCATGGAGCGCTTCGCTGGGCGGTCGTTGCAGGAATTTTGGGGCTGCTGGACGGGGAGGTTAAGGCTGTGGGCTTCGAGGTCGGTGTAAGAGGTACACGGTCTATGCTTCAGTTTTCGCGGTGGAGGTTCGTGGGTTGTGGATGGGTGAGGTCTGATTGGGAGGGCAGACCGAGGGGTTGCGGAGGGCATTCCTTGTCTCACTGATAGTTCTACTCGTTGCCTTCTCGACTTCTTTCTCGAAGCCGAAGTTTGACTCTTGGGAACAACCAGCGACGATTCCCAAATCCTCGCAGCTCCAAAGCTTTACTGATATCTTCTCTTCGAGCAAATTAAGCTTTGAGGGATCAACTTTGAGATGTCTTGAAGCGGAGCGGTCCTGGATTGGCTGTCCGCCACGGTCCTTGAAAATGCCGGAGATAGCTCCTCTCCACCCTCCCTAGCTCGCGGCTGGTGCTGCCGATCACCACGTTGGTAAGGAGAAATAGCCTCTCTCTCTCGCCCGGTCCCTTCCCCAGGAGCTTGGGGATTTGCCGGATGGGAAGCTCTGCCCGGGTTGCAGAATCAAAGAGTCTGCGATATCTGATCTCATCCAACTATAAGATGACGGCGCTGGCCAATCGGAAGGCGTAGGATAAGTTGACGCGATGGATGCGCGCTTGAAGGCGGTGAGGAGGGGTAGATCTGGAGGTCTAGATCTTTTCCTGTATTTGTGATCCGACTAATTCGCGCAGAGGAAAGTTCGAGAGTGATTTTGGACGTTGAAGCGCTTGTTGAGTCGGAGCAATCACGAAAATGCTGTTCTGTGCGCCGCTCTGCAAATTTTGAGCGATAACAAAGGTGCGGTGCGGTGTGGAATGACGTGAGGGAAGGCTGCTGTTATGTAACAGCGCCCGTTGGGCGTGGTGCAGTGGATGGTAGTGCCGGGAGAAAGAGAGCAAGTGGACAGAACTTCAAGAAAACATAAAGGAAGGAAGGAAAGAGAAGAGAAGGCAGAGACGAAGGCTGATGCGAGAAAATGGCTCTAAGACGAATGCTGGGTGCTCTGCTGTCCGTCCGGGTGGTGCTTTGGGTGGTCCTTTGGGTGGTCCATGGTTGTCGTCTTTTACGCTGACTCGGTCCACGTGCCGGAGCCCAAGCCCTGCCCTGCCCTGCAGCACCCGACACCTGTGCCTGGCGCTGCAGCCTGCCCCTCCCTCCCTCCCTGCCCCGCCAAACCAGCATCAGGCCCAATGTTGAAGTGCAGTCCGTAATCCGTATCTCTGCAGTCCAGGGCTTCTCGACGGCCACCTTGACGGCCAAGTTGCTCTGCCTGCTGTGCTCGCTCTGCTTGCTCTGCTGAAAGAATCACCTAATTAGCCTTGGAAATTGCATTGGGCACAGTGAAAGTGGCCTGTCTGTGTTTGTCCGCTGGGAGGAAGGTCAATACTCCACCGCGCTAGTTGGTAATTACCTTCTTTTTCTTTCCGTCTGTGAATAATAGTTTTGTTCGCGCTCTGGTCGTACGAGGGAGTGTGCTCGTGGACCAGTAAGTGCCTCTCGTCTCCAGGAATCCAGGAGTCCAGCACCCAAGAGTGGAGGGTCGTGGACCTGTGAAAACTGCCGTTCCCGGCTGTAGAGTGCGTATGCGACCCTCCCATGCCTTCTTCTAGAACATCGTGGACTCTAAAATACCGCTGGGAATTTCCATGAAGAGGGGAAGCGCGTTGTGGCCATTGGATGCAGCTCGTGGTGCAGCGCTGCCAACTGATTTGAGGCTGGAGTCTGAACCTGAACCGCGGGAACAGCTGTGCAAACGTCACATTCGCTCGATTTGACTTTCTCCAAACGCATAGATAGGGTAATCTGCCTATCTTTGCGGCTCATAGCCAAGATGCCAGCCCGGCTGACCGCATTTCAGATGGCAAGGTTCGGTCGGCTTGGACACGCAGCTGCGCCTCCCTTTGTGGACGCCGAGGACTCCGTGATAAGCGTGAGATGTTGGAATAGAGCAGTTGAATACCCGGATCTAGCGTAACGGTGTAGAATAATGGCGTGGCTTCATCACTGTTTGTCGTCTACGATCCGTACGTTGAAAAATGGGATGGATCATGGAGATGAAAGCCACACAAAAGCGAAGCTCGGGAAGCCAGGGGGCAGCCACTGAAAAACACCCCAGTTACGTAACCCAAAGCCCATGTTTTGCCCCCTGCAAACTCAGCATCTCCGGAGCCGCACACAAAAAATGCCATCTTTCTCCTTGAGGGAATTCCGATGTTTTTATGAGGCAATTTCTCACCATAGCTGCGATGTCTCAGCGTGCAGATTGCCTGCATTGACTGAGTCTTGGCCGACGGGCAGTGGCACGCCTCTTTGGACCCCTCAAAAACCCCCCTCATCCTTCAAGACACGTCAACAGAACGCCTCTTTCCAACTTCCTCTCTCTCGTCGTCGACGCTCGCACCGCGCCATGAGCAGATTGTCCACGCCGAGAATCGGGAGGACCAGATCCAGCGCCACACCCCCTGCACTCCATCTCCCAAAGCCACCATGCACACTAGAGCAATCGACATGTCAGAGAAATCCGGGGTAGCGGTTCGCGAGCCTCGCCTCCCCTCTTCGCTCCCATCCAACCCTGCTCCCCTCGCCAATAACTGTTTTCTATCCTGCGGCGCATTACACTCCCAAATGTGTTTCGCGCCGGAGAATAGATAAGGCTGCAGCCCTTTTCCGCGGAAGCAGCCTCTTCGTGGCTCCTGCTTGACGGTTCGGGAGGAGGGTGCCGAAGGAGGGCTGAGGGAGGAAGACGCCAGGCGTACCCCGCATTTCGTGATGAGGCGCCGCTGGTGTCATCAGGTAGCGAGTGTCGATAGCCTGTACGACTTCGCTCAGGCCATACTGTGAAGGAGGGAAAGGTCGGTACCAAGTGCGAGCCAAGCGGCAGTGCACTCAAGGCATCGTCTTGTTATCTCACACTCAGTGCTAAAGCCTGGTCTTGGAGCAAGATGTACTTCTTTGATAGAGCCTGTCAATCCACTACATGACAGCTTCTGCAAGTCTGAAGAGTCAGCACTCATATTGTCGATGCTGCCAGGGATGCATCACAACTCACTCAGGACAGCTTCTCTATGGATATGACAGGGTTGAGTATCGCGCTCCATTCTGGCCCAGACTCTCAAGATCACTTCCATATTTCCCTACTTGCTACGCTTCTATCAGCCTCAGTCCTTAGGACGCGTATCTATCTGCAACCCGTTTATCACCCAAGAAACAGGCATGTACAGTACAGGACCACCTCGTGTGCAGCTACAATCAACGAATAAACTCTCAAGCGAGAAAATACCACGGCAAAGGGCCCCGACTTTCGAGCAAGAGTTAAACCTCAGAGAGCCATCGTTTTAAGTTTTCAAATAAAGAGTGCAATTTGTTCCGTCCTCTCCATCCAAGCCCCTCCACTGCGCCCCTCCACCTCCCCCACTAGCCTTTCATCGCACCCCAATTCCCAACCCCCTATCTCTCGACCGACCTTGCTCTGCCCCCTAGAACCAGTATATCAAAAAATAATTAAGGCTAATTAATTAGAATTAATTAGAATTAAGTATAATTTAATTAGCTTGATTTTTATTATAATTAATTATAATTATTATATAATAATATAAAAGCATACTTTCTTAGGCAATTTTAAAGATTATTAAATAACTAATAGTTATATTAATAAAAAATAAATAAAATCTATAAAGTATATATAAAAGTATAAAATTAATCTAAATCTAAAATAATAAACTAGTTTTTATTATATAGTACTAGTTATATAATACTATTATATATAATTTAGTATATAGCTAGTATTTCCTTAATCTAATAAATAGTCTTTAGCTTAATTTAAGCTATTTACTACTATTATAATATTATCTTATCTTAATAGTTTTCTTTTTTAGAAACCTCTTTTTTTTTTTCTTTCTTATTTTCTTCTTTTCTTATTTCTTTTTCCTTAATTACTATAAGAATTTATTTATAGTTCTTTTATTAGTAGTAAAAAATTACTAGAAATTAAAAAGGTTCTAGTATCTTTAGCTTTACTTACTAATTAGTACTAGGCCTAGTTTAGTAAAGAGTATCTTTAGTAATACCGAATATAGCTAGCCTAGATCTTATTTTAGTCTTATCTCGGCTTCCGAAGCTTTAGAGTTATATATATAGTAATATAATAAATCTAATTAATTATCTTTAATTATCTTTAATTATCTTTAATTATTTTTAATTATTTTTAATTATTTTTTAATTAGCTTGATTTTAATTTAATTTAATTTAAGTATAAAGTAAAATAGCTAGTATAAGAATATAATTTACTAAGAACAGGATATTAGAAATAGATATAAAATAAAGCTAAGCCGGAATTACTTAAATAGAATAATACTAAGCTTACTTGACTCGGCCTATAGAGGCAATATAATACTACTAGTAAAGGACCTATATTTATTCTTAAAAAGTAAAAACAAAATACTACTTTTAATATTTAATAATCTTCTCGAACTATAAAGAACTAGAGAGCTTAACTAAAAGTATAATATTTTTTATAATCTAGTTAATCTTAGAGCCTAACCCTTAACTAAAGCAAATATTATTCCCCTTTTAGTAATTAGTTCTCTACTAATATAAAAGAAGAAACATATTATTCTTTATAACCCGGTTAATCTCGGAGCCTAACTCTTAACTAGAATAGATAATATTCTTTTAATACTAATAAAAGTAAAAGAACCGGCTCTCTCTTCTAATATAGAAAGAATTAATAGTAGTTTACTAATTTAAAACAAGAAAAAATAATAGTTGGTTTTAATCTACTAACTTAAAACTAGATAAGATAATAATAGGTTATAGTTTACTAATATTAAATAAGAAGAACTTATTTAGTATTTACCTCTATAGTTAATACCTTTTCTAAAGCTACTATAGATAGCCCAGAATCAAGTATTACTATTATAGGTATATTAGATAAGAGGCTCTAGTATAATAAAATAGAAAAGCCGGACTTTAATATTATAAACCTATATTATTAGGAAAACTATTATAATACTATTCCGGAAAAAGATATTAAGAAATAGCTAGCTAACTTGAAACTCAAAATTAGTATAAATACTTTAAAAACAGATAAGGCCTAATAGTAATTACTTATATAGGATAACTTTATTAATAAATACTATCTTATTACTAATAAATAAGTAAAATACTACTAGAAATTTCATTTATATATTAACTAACTTACTAAGAAAATTAATAAGCTAGAGGCAATTACTAGTTAACTTTATATAAGAAAAAGACTAGTATAAGAAAAAGTAATGAAATAGAGATTTAAATAGATAAATATTTAGAAATACTACAAATTCTTATTAGAAGAACTATTTAAGGGCTAATATTAAAGCTCTTTTCTGCTTTTAGTTTATAGTAATTAACTATAACTTATTAGAATTAAAAATTCCGCCCTATTTATAAATAAGAATAATTATTAGATTAATAATTAAATATTTAATATAAAGAATAAACTAATATAGAACTTCTCTAAATTTAATAGTAAACTATTAAAAATTACTTATATAGTATAACTAGTTACTAGAAATACCTATAACTTTATTTATAATTAACTAGAATCTAAATTAGTTAAATAGATCTTAACTATTAAATAGATCTTTAAGATCTTTTAGTAAGCTTATAATAAAAATAAAAAGATAGAATACCAGAAAGTAAAAGAAATATACTAGTACCTAAAATAAAGAAATAAGCCGTTTCTAGTATTCTAGGCAAAGTTTATTTATTTAATAATAAAACTAGAAAAGTTACTAAATAACTAATATAATAACTTAATAGTATAAGAGAGAAACTATAATAAAACAAAAACCTATATAAAGTATACTAGAATATAAAACATAACTAGATAATAAAATAATAAATTAAAAACATAAATAGTAAAGTATAAATAGTATATAGTATATAAAAGCTTAATTAATTAAATATATATATAGGATTATTCTCTAAGTCTATAGAAAAACCAGCTTTCTTATATAATTTCTGCAAGTTATATATAAAAGACTATAGTATTTACTATATAACCTAAATCTTAAAACCACTAAAACAATATAACTTTTAACGAGTACGGCCTGCCGTACTATAATAAATAAAATAAATCTCGAGCTACTTAAGAGCTTAGGTAATAAGAAGTTTAATACTTCTAGAAACCTTACTAAATAATATATAGAATAAGAGAATAAGCTTCTTTTAATTAAAAATTAGTAATTCTAAAAGAAATAACTAGTAGAAACTACTTGCTATTAAATACTATTTTAAGCTAGAAAGCCTACCAGAATCTAAAAAGCTATAATAATCTTATATCTAATAGATTAATCTTAGTAGCCGGTATTTTTATAGCTAAAAGAGGCAGTTTACCGAGAATTTAAGAAAAGGCTAGACCGGCCAGAAAGTCTTTATTATTATAGCTATAAAAAGCCTAAATATATAAAAAGTACTTATTCTAACTTTAATAAGATTATATTTATTAAAGAGAATTATTTAGAGAAAGCTAATAATTCAGGAATAAATAATAAGAATACTAACTCTTATTTACTATCTAATAAGAAATATAATATTAATAAGTCGGGAAAAATCTAGCTCTAGATATAAAGGTAGCTTTTTTAAAATAAGAACTTTACTAAGGACTTATTTAGCTAATTAGTAGAAACTAGTTTCTTATTAATTACTAAATATATTAGAAAAATAAAACTATAATATTCTAGTATTTAGTAAATACTAGAGTAAATATATATATTTTAATTAACTAAAAGTATATTTGCCCCTTAATAAAAGTACTATAAATATTCTTATATAAACTTAAAACTCCTATTTCTTTATAAGATTTTAATAAATAATCTAATAAAGCTATTTAATATCTAGCTATTATAGATCTAGCTATTATAGATTTAGTTATTATAGATCTAACTATTAACTAATACTTCTAAACTTAATAATACTTACTTATTACTAACCTTAGTTCTTATAATATAATTCTGGAAAGAAAATAACTAGTAAAGTATAATATTCTATTAAACTATTAACGGAATTAACTTTATTAGCTAGAGAACTATAAGACAAATTAACCGGATCTTATTTAGAAAATCCGATATTTTAATAAAAAATATTAAAAAAACAACTATTCTAAAGATATTCTAACTAGAATTTTAAAAAGAACTAGTAAAATTAGATTTAAGAAATAAAAAAAAATATTTCTTATCTTTTTATAAGAAAAGCCGAATATTAAATAAGAAAAAAAGAACTAGACCTTAATACTTTTAAAATAATTAAGCTATTAGACTATTTTATCTATTTTATTAGAATAGCTATTTTCTAATTAAATACTAAAAACTTTAATAACTTAATTAAATTAATTATTATTAATAAGATTAATTATATATTTAAGAAATAGAATTATAAACTAAAGAAATATTTACTATTACCTATAATAATTAGATAACTAATACTATAGCCTACTAGATATTATATTTAAACTAGTAATCTAATATTTTTAGTAATATATTATTTTTTAATTCTAAAGAACTTTAAGAGCTCCGGATATCTCTCTTTATATAGCTATATAATATAGCTAGAGTATTATAGAAAAGAAACTATAATAAGATAAAAACTTATATAAAATATACTAGAGTATAAAACGTAATATAATAGTAAAATAATAAATCAAAAGTATAAATAATAAAGTATAAATAATATATAGTATATAAAAGCTTAATTAATTAAATACTTATAAAGAATTATTATCTAAATCTATAGAAAAACCAGCTTTCTTATATAATTTCCGCAAATTATATATAAAAGGCTATAGCCTTTACTATATAACCTAAACTTTAAAACCGCCAAAATAATATAATTTTTAATAAGTATAGCCTGCTATATTATATCCGACTCTTCTATTTATTTGTATTTGTCTCTTAAATACTAAAAATAATAGAAAAATCCTATTTAGAATCCGAAATAATGAAATATTCAGGATTCTCCTTTATTAGTTAATCTAATTTCTTCTCTATATATCTAAAATAAGACTTATTACCCTTAAATAGTCTTATTTCGTATTCCCGAACTTGCTTAAAGATAATTCAAACCCGCTTAGCTATATTCTTATACTAAATCCAATATAGTTCTCTATATTAATTAGTATTTGCCTTTAACTATTACTTAATTTCTGCCTTTACTACAGGATATTAAGGAGACTTATTATAGTAAATTATATCATAAATCATACTAATATACTTTAAATAGATAGCTTCTTTGAATTTCGTATTATCTGTAGTATTCTTAAATTAACCTTTAATAAGAGGAGAAAGCTCTAGATAAGAGGCTTTAATAACCTTATAAGAGACTCTATTTCGTATATTTTATTCTTAATAGTAACTAGACTTATAGGAACTATAGTAAAAGGCCTATTAAGTAGTAAATCGTTATTAAGCTATTCTTTAACTTATATATTATCCGAGAATTAATACTTTCCTATAACTTCAGACTTATAGATTACCTAGCTAAAGGCATTTATTTATCTAATTAAATAGACTATATTTGAAGTCTTTTCTCCTATTACCTTTAGTAAATATTTGCCTAATTTCTTAGCTATTTCTAGTTCAAATTTATTAGAAATAAAAAAGTAATTAATGTCTCTAAAGAACTTCTTACTAAAAGTAGTAGCCTTCTTAGAGTTTATAAAGAAAATATAGCTAATATTCCAATACTCTTTATTAAGGTAAAATTCACTACTTAAAGCTTTAGTAATAGCCAGATCTTTAGTATTGCCTTTATACTAATTATAATTAATATTTCCAGAAGTAAAGTATTAGACTAGCTAAAAATAAGTAACTAGGTAAATAGGATATTTACTTAATACCTTATAAAATCCGAGCTATATTAATAGATCTGCTATTAAAAGTTAAGAGGCTAAGATAAAATAGCTATTACTAAAATCTCTATATATTAATATATTATTTTTTCAGAAATAGAACTATAGTATCTCTATCTCCTCTATTAAAAGTTCTTAAATATTAAGCTTCTTAATTTACTTTAGATAATTCTTCTTATAAATATAGCTATTTATACCCAAATTAGTAATACTAGACTCAGGAATAAGAACTATAATATTGAATTAGAGCTATAAATTAGGGCGGAATTAATCGGAAATATAATACTTGTATTTATATTTCTTAATCTCCTAGCTTTTAAAGAAGAAATCTTATATCTCCTTATTTACTCAAATAACGGAAATGTACTTCTTGCCTTTAGTAACTTTATAGATCTTAATAACTAGCTTTAGAGTATTCTTAATATCTCATATATTAATAGAGAGAGTATTAGCAAGTTACTAAATATATTCCGTATAAAGAGCTTTAAGAAATCTATTATTAACCCTATAATATTCTCGCTTATAGATAAGTCCTAAAATGCCGCTATATATTTCCTTAAAGATATATTTATCTTACTAAACAAGTATTAATTTCTATTTAGCTAGTATTTTACAGGTATATTTAATACTATTATTAAGCTTTTCGGACTCAATATTCTTAGTTTTCCGCTTCTTGGTTCTAGGTATAATTAAGGGAATCTTTCTAGATAATGTCTTTCTCTTTAGTATAGAGGGCTCTTTCTTGTCTTCTACTATTCTACTAACTTTATACTTGGTTTAGTATTCGGATCTCTATTATTTATTAGAAGTCTTAGGCTTAGTTTACTCTTTATTCTTACTAGATTCTTCTTATCTAGTTATACTAGTTCTGCTAGCCTTACTAGTAGTTTTCTTACTAAGCTTTATTAAATTAGCTTTATTAAATTAGCTTTATTTTTCTTAGCTAGATCCGGTTAAGTTAAAGCTAAAATCATAATAGAGGCCTATTCTTTAGGCTTATCTCAAAAAGCAGGAAAAGGCTCGTTATTATAAACTCCCTTAATTAGAATTCCGGAAGTATTAAAGATATACTATCTAGCCTTGAAATTATTAGCTAATAATAGCTTAAACTCTAATTCTCTATATTCCGAAATAGCTTTAGTATACTTGAATATCTTAGTAATATCTAATTTAGTAAATATACTAGTATTTTAATACTTCTTATTTTTAATATACTCTAAAATAGCTTTATTAATTAACTAAATAGCTTTATATACTAAAGCTTTTATTTTAAAAAGAAAGTATAACTTCTTATAAACGTTTTTACTAAGGTTATTATAGATATTATTAATATATTAGCCAAAAGCTTTATTATATAATATAATTCTATTTTAACCCTTAGTATTAAGACTATTTACTATAGTCTTAATCTTATTAAGTTTCTTTTATCTGCTTTTGGAAATGCTTTTAATAATATTCTCGAATTCCCTATTATTAGCTTAATAGTTCTTTAGCTTCTTCTTAGTTAATTCTAGTCTAGTTCTGTCTCTAATAAAGGTTTTTTACTTTAAGAGCTTATTATATATACTGCTTAGCTTATCTAGGACATTTGTATTAAATTCGGTAATTATAGTTATCTTTTCTAGTATTAGTAGGCCTTCTATAATTGCCCAAGCTTCTTTAATACTCTGAACTTTAATACTATTAATCTATAGGCTTTTAATAATACTATAGCTTATAAGAACTAGCTACTATACTTTAATAACTTAAGGAATCTATTCTTTGGCTATTTTGTTATTCTTAATAAGTTATAAAGGTATTATTAGTATAATAGTTATAGGTTATAGAATTAAAGGTTCTTAAAGTTATAAGAATTTCTTTTAAATATATTTCAAAATAAAGAGTAAATTAGAATAGTCTTAGATTATATAAATATATTATATATATTCGAGTTTTTCTTTCTTTCTAGTAAGAAAACAAAGCTAAAATAGTAGTATATATAATAGAGAAAATAAGTATAATAATTAGATATATTTAAAGTAATATAGTTATAAATTAGAAATAATTATAGAAAGTAAAATATAAAATTAAACTTCTATTATAGAAGAGAATATAAATATATATATTTAAGAGAATATAATTAAAGAAATAATTAAGGCAGATTAAACTAAATAATAATAATAGAAAAACAAGAAGATAATATAATAAAAATATAGATATAATAGTAATATCTAAAGTTTTAAAATACAGAAAAGAATAACGAAAATTTTATAATATAGGTATATCCCGATTCCCTATTTATTTAAAGACGTCTCTATTAACTCAAAAAATAATATAAAAGAAAAGAAATAATATATGAAATATATAAAAGATAAGGTATATAAATATACTAAAGATATTAGGGAAAACATAAAATAAGTATTAATAAAAAAAAATCAGAATAATAAAATTAAGAAATAATTTAGAATAAGATATTACTTTTTCCGAAACTAATTCATATCTCTTTCAAAAGCTAATTGCATTTGTTTAGTACTTATTAGAATTAGTTTTAAATAGTATAAAACTATTTAGTTATTTGGGACTTTAAAGTAATATCTATATTAATAAAGGTAATACTGAAAATATCGGAGTATATAGAAAAGAGAATTATAAAATAGTATAAATAGAGTTTATAGTATTATTATTAAGTTTAGAATAGTTAATATTAAAGTTAATATAAAATATAGAAAGATTAGATATTCCGAATTAGTATTAAGAATATAGTAATTATTTAAATAATATTTAATAATAAAAAACAGATTAATAGCAAGAATTAGTAAATTATATTAGCTTTTTAAAGAAGTAATTAGTTTCTAGTAACGAAATAATATTATAATTAGAGAATAGATTCTATACCGGAAAAGTTTTTTATAGAAATAGAAATATATAATATACTAACTAAGCTTTAGTATATACTTTTAAAGTAATTATAGTATATATCTTAAATATAGCCACGATTATATTAAAGAAAAAGTGAATTTTCTAATATGAAATAGGTTTTAAATAAGCAGATTTGGTTTATCTAATATCTAAAAGATTCCTAGAATTATATATTATTAAGCTTTTTTGGAAATGTCTATTAGGTTTAATAAGGTTTCTCTTTCCTCTTATAGGGCTTCTAATTTGTCTATTCTATTTATATATAACTCCTAATTAGAAAGTTTATTTAGATATTATAAGGAAAATTATAATAGTAGTTCAAATTAAAGTCGAGATCTATAAATATTATAGTCAAGCTTTAGACCGGTATAAGCCGTAAGAATAGCTAGTTAAAAAGGCAAATAGAGCTTTTAAAAGATTTCTATTCTAGTAAAATATATATAAAAGACCCTTTTCCTTTTTCTCTTCTTTCCCTAATTCCAAATATAGTTACTATCCGTTACTATAGTTCGGAGTCAAGAGTCTATAAGGTAACCTCTTAATCCTCTATTTATTTTTATATTAAAAGGAATTCTTTATATTTAATTCCCAAGATTTAGTAATATAATTTCATATATTAAGAATACTATTTAGTAGTAGTAATTAGATAATAGTAAGAAATAAGTAATAGTAAAGCTTGTCTAATTCCCAGAATAATAGTCTAATAATAATACTCTCTAAAAGTTATAAATATTAATTAGAAGAAAAAAATAAAAAATATATAAAGAATTAAAAGTAATAAGTTTTATTTCAGGTTAAAAAAAGTTCCTATTATTAAATACTTCTTCTTAGTCTTCTATAAAGAAGATATACTTTACTTTCTCTAATTCCGGTAACTCTAGAATATATATAATAATACTAGTAGCTTTCTCGATCTCTTAAATACTATTTCGCTTATAATACTCTATAACTACTTTCTTTTCTAGTTCTATATCTATCTTGAAATATTTATTTATAAGTATATACTTATTATTAACTTCGTTTTCAGGAAAGTACTAGAATCCATTTCTTTTAATAAACTACTTGAGTTAATTTCCGGTATATATCCTTTGAAATATAGTATTATTAAGTTCTTTTAATATATAATATTCTTTTAGTTAATCTATATACTTTACTCTATATAGGCCAAGCTAGTAGTATAGTAGCTTTATATTTCTTAACTTGTTTTAATTTATTAATTTAATATTATATATAAGAACTAGGTTTTTTTTAGAAATAGGCTTTATATAAATCTAGTAAATAGTATTAAATTACTTTTTTCTCTCTCGGTATTATCTGTCTTTCTTTATTCTAGCTTCTTTAATATCTTTATTTCTTATCTATATTTGCTTTATATATATTTCCAGAAGTATTTCTCTATTATAAACTTTATCTTACTCAAGTATTCTCTAGATTAGAAAGTATATTTCTATAAGTAGTATAACTTCCCTACTATAAATTATATAAAAGAAAATAAATCCAGTCGGTCTATATATAGTAACTTAGTTAATAAATAGAATATATAGTAATAAATTTATCTAAGGCTTCTTTTTACTTATTATAAATATAATAAGTACTTAAATAATTAGTTAATATTTTCTCTTAATTATATTATTTCCTTTAGAATTATAGGCTAAAATAATAATTCTATTAATCCCTAGCTTATTAAGTTTCTAAATTACTATTTCTTTAAATTCCGATCTGCTATCTATTTTAAGTTATCTAAATAAACTATATCTATAAACGATTTCTTCCTAAATAAACTTGGTAATTTTCTTACTAGTTAGGTTTTTTAAAGGTCTAGCTTTAATTTATTTTGAGAAGTCGTCTCTAGTAGTAACTAATAAATCATATTCTTTATAATCTAGTAGTTTAATTATATTAATTCCAATATAATAGAAAAGAGATATAGCTTTTATTAGATATAGAGCTTCTTTTTATCTTCTTTTATTCTTATACTAATAGACTTTATAAGTACTAATATACTTCCGTATATAGTTATAGTAACCTTCCTAGTAATACTGGCTAGCTACTAAGTAAAAAGTGCTTTTTCTTCTAGTATATCTAATCTTGTTATATAGCTCTTTAATAATAATTTCTTTTTATTTTTAGTTATTAATAATAAGTTAAGGTAAATATATTTTAGATATAACTCTCTAGAGTAATTAGTCTTTTATACTATAATTCAAAGCTTTTTTATTTAGTTTTCGAAACTTGGCTCTAAATATTTCTTCTAGTCTAGAGAGTATTATAAGATATTATATAATATTCTAGTATTTTTTGAAATAGCTATTATCTAAAAGATTTAGTAAAATAGTCGGGTTATTAAATAAAATATATAAGTTAGTATTATTATTTACTATTTTACTAGAGGTTATATATAAAAGACTATAGCCTTTACTATATAATTTCCGGATTTTATTATTTTTTAATATTACTAATTTACTTTTAGATATAGTAAGGCTTTAATTATTAATTTCTAGTAACTAAATACTATTATCTAAATATTTAGTAAAGGTTTTAAGAATCTAATTTCTTAAAATAATATTATATAACTAAACCGGAATTGTTTTCTTTAACTAGACTTTCTATTTAACAAATACTATTTTAATAGTATTAAGCTCTATTACTAATTATTTATTAATATTCTTGTTATTTTCGGTATTGCTTTCTTACTATAGATATCTCAATAATCCGTTAGTAGTAATATATTTGATTTCTTTAATATATTTGACTTTAAAGTCAAATAGTTAAATCTATACTAGCTAGTAAGTAACTAGAACTTTAGGAAGATTTATAGCTACTTTACTTAGCTATATAACAAGTATATTAGTATCTAACTTTATATAACTAGAATTATACTTTCTATAGATACTTTACTAGTTCTCGGTATTCTTTTTTAGTAATATTATATTTCTATTTAGTATTATTTCAGATTTTAGACTTATATTATATAACTTTCTTTTTCTCTTTATTATTATATTAACTAAAAGTCCCGCCCTATTTATCCAGGCTAGTATTTACTACTAATATAATTATTCCCTAATCTTTTAATAGATTATAGTATAACTTGCAAAATATTAGAGTAATAGTAAGCTTTTCTTAAAGGATTTATATAGCTAGTACTTATTTATTACTCTAGTCCCATATTATATCTTTCCTTATTAAGTAGTAAATAGGTTTAGTAATAATTATAAAGCCTTTAATCCAAATATAGTAGTAAATAATAATTCCAAATATAGTAGTAAATAATAATTCCAATAAATGCCTTACTTTTAGTTATACTATTATAATATTTCTATCTTAAGATCTTAGTAATTCCTGAACTTAAAGGGCTTCTTCCAAATACTTTATAGATAAAGTTAATAATAACTATACTATTTTAATAAAACTATAATTTTTCTCTAATACTAGCTCTGGCTTATTTAATTCTATCTAAGGTTATATTTAGGTTTTAAAGATATTTAAATATAAAATACTGAATTTCAGGTAAAATAAGCTATTTATTATAGTCTATATAAGGTCTCTTGACTCTAATATTATTAATAAATAGTATAGCGATTTTAGGAAACAGATTCTCTAAAATAGTTATAATAATTTATATAAACTATATAACGGAATTAGTAGCTTCCTAAGATAATATAGTTATTCTTAATAGCTCTAGAAGTATTATAAATATAGTTAAATCTCTATTACAAGTATCTAGTATAAGTTAATTATATCTAGAAAAGAAATTAATTAGAAAGATATAAATATATTTAGTAAATTTCTTTAAGATCTTATTAGTAGACAGGAATAAGTTAGTATTCTATAGGGTTACTAAATTTATCTTTATAATAGTATTAATTAATTTATAAGTCCTAATAACCTTCTTTATAACCAAGAACTATAGATTTTAGTAAGATCTATTATACTTCTTAAGAACTCTATAATCTAGATATTTTAATAGTATTTTTATTACTACTAGTATTAGAGCTTTAGAATACAGGAAATTCTTCTCTTACTAGGCTTTATACTTAATAGTCTTAATTAGAATAAAAGAATTAATATTCTTATAAACTTTTCCTATTTCTTTCTAATTAAATATAATAGTATTTTCTTAATTAATTATTAATTTTCGGAATATAGCTAGTTTTTTTTTCTAGAGCCAGTTACTAATATCTAATTATTTAAGACATTTTAAAATAAGTTATAAACTTTTTAGAATAACTAATATTCTCGGTAAAAGGTAATTCTTATATTTCCTAGTATATTCTTATAGGTATTTTCTAGCTTTAGATTTCTTAAACTAGTCCGGATATTTACTAGAGCCTTCTCTAGTTCTATTATTAGTATCTACTAGTTAAATCTTCTTATTCTTTATTTTATATATTTCTATAACTAGAAATAAACTATAGTTATTATCTTTTTCTTTAAGAGCTATAGCTATTTTCTCTAGTATTCTTTTTATTTAATTTCCGGAATTCATAACCTTCTTACTTAGCTTCTTTCTAGTTAGATATAGAAAGTATCTTTTTATCCGGTATTTTAATATACTTTTCTTAAGCTTTTATATATTTCAGAATTCTTTCTACTTTTAGGTTTAATATTTCTTAGCTTCGGAAATATATTTTTTTATTATTAGGAAATATTACTTTATTTTTTCTTTAGAAATATCTTTACTTAATATTCTTTTTGCTTTCTTTTCTATTAAATCCGGAATAACTCTTAATAATATTCTAATTAGAGCCTTTTCTATTTTAGTTTCTCTAAAAATATTATTAATTTCCTGAACTCCTAAACCTAAAATAAAAGAATCTATAAGAAATTCCGGTATCTTTCTATTTCCCTTAATATTACTACTAGTTATAATATTAAGCTCTATTTTTCCTCTTTATCTTTAGTTTCCTGCTCTATATTATTTAATTTCTTAATTCTGGAAGCTTAATACTTTTAAACTATTACTTTTTTCTACTTTCCGGTATTTTTTAAAAGTAGAATAATTATAATAATACAGGTATTTTAGTTATCTTTAAAGTTAATAAACCTCTTATTCTATAAACTATTACTTCTATATATAATATTTATTTTTATTTTTACTAAAAACAATTAACTAAATAGAATCTTTAGAGCTTCTTTAATTAGGAAGAATACATTTTCGTATTTTACTTTATTTATAACCTTAGCTTTAAGCTTTACTATTCTTATAAATCCAAATTCTACTCTTATAATAGTAAATATTTAATAATTTATAGTATTATATACTATTCTATTAATATTTCTAGAAATCTTTTTGGGAAGAATATTAACTTTAGCTCTAATATTAATTATTTCTTTATATTTAATACTCTTTTAAGGTCCTCGAAATATAAATTAGAGATATAGAAATTATATAATATATTTATAAGCTAGTAATATCCGAATATTAATACTATTACCTTTAAATTAAATAATTCTATTAGTATTAGGTACCTGAATTAGTATTTCTAGTTCTTTAAATATTTTATCTATTATATAAGCTATAGCTACTAGTTTTATAAATCTTCTAGTATATCTAACTATATTTAATATAATAGTATTTCCTATTTATAAAATAGTAAAATAGGAAATATTATTCTTAATTTATTAGTTCTAAAATATAGTAGCTAGATCTAGTATTTTTAAAGTATTAATAAGTATTCTTATTTCTTTCTAAGTTCTCGGAAATAGGATAATTACTTTTTTTAGTAGTTTTATTAGAATATTATTAATTTTAGAAGTTCTATACTTATTATAATTAAGTATATATTAGGTTCCTAATTCGTCTTATTTATTCCCGGAACTATTAATATCTATATCCTTAGCTAAACTATTTCTCTGTCTATTACTTCTTAAAGTAATATTCTTCTGGCCTCTTATATAAAGTAGCTTTTCTTCTATTTTAGCTTGTTTTTGGAAAACCTCTTTAGCTATTTCTATTTCTTTTTTTCTTCTTTTTAATAAGGAACCCGTTATAGCATTAATAGAAATACTATTTATAGCCAAATCTTAGTATTATCTATTAATTTCAGAACCTGAAGTATTAGTAATTCTAATATAATTTCCTCTAAAGCAAAGTGGCTATTCAGATTCCCTAGATATAACTTACTTGCTTCTATATATAGATCCCGATTAGCCAGTTTCCTTTTCTCTCTCTTACCTAGTAAACTAGGTATTTCCTATTAATCTCTAGATATTTTTAGGCCAAGTATTTAAGTTATAGTTAAATTCTTTTTCTCTAACTTAGGAAATAATTTAATTAAACCACCGGTACTTACTAGTAAGAAAGAAGAAAATACTTTCTTATCCGGGCTTAAAAGGCCCTTTATATTACTTTTTATTAAATTAGTAAATATATCTATAATTTATAAGTTCTTCTATTAGTAAGTAATAGAACTAAGAAATATAGATATATTCTAGATTAATATTATTATTCTTATTCTTATTATAGTATTTATAATAAATTTGTTTTTTCGGTTCTAGGTTTATATTATAGGCTATATTAACTTAAGTAATATTTTCTAATTATACTTAAGACTAACTTCCTCTAAAATATAATTATCTAGATTCTTTACCTAATCTAGCTCAACTATTATAGCTACTATAGTATTCTTTATATTCTCTACTATGAATTCTAGTATATTTTCCCCGAAAACCCGAATTATATCTACTAGGCTACTAATACTATTATACTAGCTATATCTATTATAATTAACTAGATTATATAAGCAGGCTACGAATATTCTCTCGAATTATAATAATAGTTATATTAAATTATTTTTATAAATTCTCTTGAATTATAATAGTAATATATAGTTTTTCTAGACTTTTTACTAGCTAGTTAATATTATTTCCCTTAGGTTTATTATCTTTAGTAGGCTTTATATAATTAGCTATAAGCTAGATTTTCTTCTTATTTATATTTATAATAGTTTCGGGAAGTATAATAGAAGAAACTAGTAAAAAATAATTGTTTTCTGGTTTAGGAATTATATTATAGACTATTATATCCAAGTATTCTTATCTAAATCTAGATATATCTGGATTATTAGTAATATTAAAACAGTATTTCTTTTCTTTATATTAATAGAATATTACTATTTTCTTATATATCTTACTATATTTATAAATAGAAATATCTATAGGCTTAAAGTTTATATCTTTAAAAATATAATCTCTTACTAGAATAAATAATTCCTTTATAAATTCTCGGTATTAAGTAATTTTATCTATTTCTTTTCTCTTTAGTAATTCTTTTAATATTCTATTAAATATATTAATATAAAACTTGAAAGAAATCCTTCTATTCTGGACCTATATAATAATTTAATTAAGAAAGTTATAGCTAATTTTAAATATTTCCCAGTTATATTCTCGGAATTCCTTTAATAAGGCCTCAAAGAACTTGGTTTTCTAGTAATCTCCTGGATTATTAGTATAGTACTCCGGTATAACCTTAATCTAATTCTTATAAATAGGCAAGATATAATAGATAATTCTCTTTCTTTTAATATTATCGGAAATATAATAGTTCTTATATATATTTATATACTATTTCAAGAATATAGAAATATTACTTCCCTAAAACTATAATACCCTAGAAGCTCTTATAAATAGTAGATTTAAACCTAGTACTAGTATATACTTATTCTTAGCTATATTAATCTTAATAACTTCTTTTATAGCTAATTATAAAGTTTCTATACCTAAGACTTCTATTAATAATATTTCTAAAAGGCTAATTTCCCGTTTAAGTATATCTTTTAATTTAGGAACCGGAATTAGAGAGAAACCGGTTAATAATAACGGATATAGTTAAGGTTCGAGTTTTAGTATTAGTAGTAATAAAGTAATAGCTTTTCCTGTCTTATTTCTATTACTTATATTCTCTTTCCTATTCCTTTAGCTTAATACCTGCTATATTTTCCTTTAATTTTATTAAACTAGATATATTTATTAATATTATTAAAGGTAATAATAAAAATAATAAATATAATTTTACTAATTTTTCCGACTTTTCTGAATTCTCTTTTCTTTCTTTACTTAGTATCTATTTCTTTCTCTAGAAGCCTCTCTAGTTTATTTATATAATTTCTTATTTCTAATTTCTTTTTAATTCTTATTTCCGATTTCAGTTTATTATTCTATTTAAATTTAAGGATATTTCCTCTTTTAAATATCTTCTCCGGACTTAGAAATAAGTTTTTCTACTAAAATTAATACTACTTCTATTTCCGTTTTTACTATAACTAAAAGTAATATATAAATTAATAATATAACTTTATTTCCGAGTACTAAAGTCTATTTCTAACTAAGATCTAATTTATATTATCTTAGTATAATTTTTCCTATTCTATTTCCTTTACTTTTTTTCCTTCTATAGTTAGCCTCTATTTCTACTACCCCTATATACTATACTAGTAACTATATCTTATAGCTAACCTGTATTCAAGTTACTAAATATATCAGAAATTAATATAAGATACTAAAATTAATACTTATATATTCTTAATATTTCGGCTTTAGGCTTAAGGTATTATAATATTCCTTTTTTCCCCTAATTTACTAAGCTAATAATCCGCTTTATAGATATCCTTTAGAACTTTATAAAAATATTACCTTAACTATAAAGTTTCTATTCTCCCTATATTACTTATTATAAAATATATAGAAAGGAAACTATAATAAGATAAAAACCTATATAAAGTATACTAGAGTATAAAACATAACTTAATAGTAAAATAATAAATTAAAAGTATAAATAGTAAAGTATAAATAGTATATAGTATATAAAAGCTTAATTAATTAAATACTTATAAAGAATTATTATCTAAATCTATAGAAAAACTAGCTTTCTTATGTGATTTCTGCAAGTCACGTGCAAAAGGCTATAGCCTTTACTATATAACCTAAACCTTAAAACTACTAAAATAATACGATTTTTAATAAATATAGTTTACTATACTATAGTATTCTCTAAGAAAGTAGTAAATAAGCTTCTTTAATCTCGATTCTTTAACTATAAGCTCCGTTTTAATAAACTAGATTCCTTAATAAAAACAGCTTATTTCTATAAAATAAGCTTTAGTAAACTCGAAAAAATAAGAAAATATCTTATTAAGAACCTAAAAAAGAATTTTATTAAATTATCTAAATCCCTTTTCTTATTACTAGTCTTATTTATTAAAAAGAAAAACAATAGCTTATAATTTTATATTAATTATTAATAGCTAAATACTATAATAAAGAAGAACTACTACTTTTTATTATTTATTACTAAGACTTTTAACTAATTAGCCGAATTATTAATATTTACTAAATTAGATATTTAATATACTTTTAACTAAATTTATATAAAACTAGCTTCTATAATATAAATAGCTTTTAGAATAAAATATAGATTCTTTAAACTAGTAATTCTATTATTTGAACTTTATAATAGTCTAGTAACTTTCTAATAATATATTAATACTATTTTAATAAATTATTTAAATAACTTTTACTCAATCTATATTAATAATATACTAATCTTCTCTAAAAATAAAAAGAAGTATTAATAATATATTAGAATAGTTCTATAGAAGCTCTAGAATACCGGATTATAAATTAATATTTATAAATATAAATTTAAAGTCTCTAAAATAATATTTTTAAGATTTATTATCTCGGATTAAAGTATATAAATAGACTTTACTAAAACCTCTATTATCTGAAACTAGTATTAACCTATAATAAAAAAAGATATAGTTATTTTTAGGCTTTTATAACTTTTATTATAAGTTTATCTAAGTTTATAAATATATTTTCTGCCTTCTAAATTATCTAACTAAAAGAAATACTTTACTAAAGTTTATATTTAATAAAATCCAAATAGATATCTTTAATTAGCTTAAGAATCTATTTTTTTTTATTTCTATATTTCTCTATTTTAAATATAATAGAGAAATCTGTCTAGAAATCGATTATTTAAATATAGCTATTATAAGTATACTTTTTTAAAAAAGTTCAAAAAACAAATAATAATATCTAGTCTTATTTTATTTTAAAGCTTTTTAAAAAGCTAAGAGCTATTATAAAATTTATAATAAAAAACTTCTTACTATTATCTAAAAACTCCGGAAATAGTAAATAAAACTAATTAGCTTATCTAATTTTCTAATTATTACTAATTATAAAGCTCTCGAGTATTTTAATACTAAAAGGCTTTTAAATAAATAATAAATTTAATAAATAGATTTCTTATTATAATTCTATTATTATATTATCTATTAGCTAAATAAAGATAATACTATTACTAATATCTTATTTCAAAAAAACGAGCTTATACTAATCCAGAAATAGGCTAAAAAGGCTAAAAGAACTAAATAAGTTATTTTATTAGACCTAATTCTTACTTTTACTAAAATAAAAGATATAGCTTATACTTTTACTAAAATAGAAGAAATAGACAAGCTATTAGTTATAGTTAAAGTTCTATAAGCTAATTAAATAGACCCAGCCCTAAAAAACAAATATAAGAAAGCCCGGAAAAATACAGATTTATAGGAAATATTAAATAGCTATATATTTTATAATAAAAGACTTATTATATTAGATAGATATAATAATTTATAAACTAGACTTTTATAATAAATTTATAGTATAATAACTATTATATATTCCGGTTAAAATAAAACAAAAATTCTAGTTTAAAAACTTTATTAATAGCTTATTTTCTCTATAGATATTAACTATTTTATAATAAACTACTATAAATATTAAAGGTCTTATAAGCTAAAAAACAAAATACTAGGCCTATTATATCTATTACTAGTTCTCCTAAAAATATAGAATAATTTATCTATAAACTTCTATACTTTTAGCTTTATAAATAAAAGATATAATAATATATTTATTATAGTTAATTAATTATCTAAATAATATATAAGCCTACTAATAACTAAGAATACTATAGCTAGAATTACTACTAGCCTATTCTATTACTATATCTAGTAATTCCGAGATTCTTTTTTTATTATTATAAGTAATTAAAAACCCTAGTTTATTTCGGACTTTATAAATAAACTATTAAAATTAACTAGAATTAAGCTAAAGCTCTTAATTATAGAATATACCTAAACTAATAGATAAATAGAGATTATTAACTAAATTATTAATATTCGACTTTATTCTTTTATTAATTACTTTTAGAATAATTAGGCAGATTTACTTCTAGTATTTAATACTATAGGTACTATTTATTTATATAAATTAACCGGCTTATTTCCTTTAATAATTAATTATAAATATAAATTCAGACTAAACTTTAACTAGATACTACTAATAATAGAGTTTAAAATACTAAGAGAGAAACTTAATTAGAAAGAAATATAATAATAAGCTAAGAGAATTAATATTACTATTAATTATATCCGAGAATATATAGTAATAACTCAGAAGTATTAAGCTAAATAAGCTAATAAGAAATAACGAGAACTTGATTTTAGTCTAGAAAATATAATTTATATAATTAAAAAAATATAGAAAACGAACTATTTATCTAATAAATTAGACTATTTCCTTACTAGACTATTTAAGATTAATAAAATAGTCGGCTATTTATATTAATTAGATCTTTTTCTATTATATAAGATTTGGCCGATTTTCTATATAAATAGATTTTATAAGAATTCTATTAATTTATTATTTAGCTAAACTAATAAGAAGTCTAGTTTTACTAAAGTTAATAATAAACTTAAATAGAAAGTTAAAAAGATCCTTTCTTCTAAGGTATTTTATAGTAAGCTTTACTATAAAATTAAATAAATGAAATGAAATATAAATAATAAATAGTACTTTATATTAAATTTTAAGAATTTAGTATTTAAACTATATAAATTTTATAAATAGAACCCCAATAAAGCAGAATCTCTTATCTAACTAAATAAATAAATTCGGTATACTAAAGAGAATAAGTTTAATAAAAACTATCTAGATAATAATAAACTTTAATAATAAGGCCTCTATAACTAGAGAAAAAGAAGAAAAACCTAGATATTTCTTGAATTTTATCTAAACCCTAATATATTTCTTTTATTCTATTATATTAGTATCTATTCTTTTTTCCAGAAATCTAGATAAAATACCTTTCTTTACTATACTAAATTATAAAAAAAGTAAATTCTTAAAGTTAAGCTAAAAGTAAATATTTGCCTATATTAGTTCGAAATATTATTAAAAATTAAGAGAAACCTTCTTAACTATTTTAACTTTTATAATCTTAACTATTTATATTATTATTACTACCTTAATAAAACTATTAATAAAGACAAAATAAATAAGAAATCCCGGTAATATATTATTTATAGCCGGACTAAATAAGGCTATTTATTAGATCTTAAATAACTTAAATAGTAATAATAATATCTCAAGTTTAGTAGCTATTACTATTATTAATATAATTACTAGCCAAATTACTTTTATAGACAAAAATAGGAACTTTCTTATCTAAAAACAGGTTAATATATAGAATATAGCCTATATTACTTTTAAAAATATACCTGAAATTATTATAGAGAATATTTTAATAAAAAGTTCTAAGAATAATAAAATAGAGGTTTTAGTTACTAGTAATAATAAGCCTAATAATCTAATAGGCGAAATAGACAGTATTAATAAGGGCTTTCTTATTAATTTTATAGAGCCAAATACTAAGAAAGTCAAAAAAAGTAAGGCTAGCTTATCTAAGAAATATAAAGTATTAGATAATAATAAGAATTCTAATAATAAAAAGACTAAAAATAAAAAGACTTCTAGTAATAAAAAAGACTCTAACTATAATAAAGGTAGCTAAACTAGTATTAAGACGCTTATTATAACCAGAAAACATATAATATTAAATAGTAATTATTATATAAAGTACTAGTCTAAAACTAAAAGCTAGAAAATAATTCTAAATACCGAATTAAAGAAGTAATATCTTATAGATATTAATGAATTAGTATATAATACTATTTAGGAAGTCGGAAAACCCTTTAGAAGCTTTTATAAGACTAAGATTATATAGCTTAAGGCCCGGAGATTTAATAATAAAATAGTTTAAATAGCTACCTTTAATAAATAAATCTCTACTATAGAAAAACAACTTAAAAATATATATATTAAACTCGAGAAGGCCTAGAAGTTAATTAAGTAGCTTAAAGATAATATAATTAAACTAAATATTACTATTCTAGTTAAGAAAAAAGGCAAGTAAGCTATTATATTAAAGCCTATATTAATAAATAGACTTAATTTACTATTTCTATTTAAAGACTATCTAATAATAATAGTTCTAATATTAGCTATAGCTTATATAGTATTTGCAAACTATATTATTAATATAGATACAGGTATAATACAAGTAATAAATACTAAGAACTAGCCAAAATATACTAGAAACTAGGTTATTCTAGTAAAGTTAAGACTATATTTCAATTATAAGTAAGCTATAAGATTTAGATAGAATAGAGTTAATAGCTATTATTTTCTCCTTTTTCTTTTCTATATTATAACTAAATAATTCCCTAAATAAGAGTATTTAGACTTCTTTTTAAAAGAGGGTAATATAATTATTAGTATAAAAGTATAATTTACTAAGAATAAAATATTAGAAATAGATATAAAATAAAGCTAAGCCAGAATTACTTAAATGAAATAATACTAAAGATTAAAGCATTTTCTTTATTTTATTCTATAGTTTAATATTTTCTAATATATAAAATTCTTTAAATTTTAAGCCTTTAACTATTATATTAATTCTGCTATTATATAAAGATTATAATATAAAGTAATAGAATTATAGGGTATTTATATTTTATAATACTTTAATATCTTTTTTTTTAATATATTTAGTTACTAAATTATTCTATAATTCTAGGCTATTATTCTAAAAGTATACTAGAAAGCAAAAGCTAAAAATATTATATCTTTTTAGAGCTTTTCTTTTATATTTATAAGAAATACCTTATTAAGAAGCCTTATAGTAATTATCTATTTTATATTTAAATATTATAGTTATTCTATTAATAATAATATTTATATCTAAAAATATCTTATATTTTATAAATATTTTATAATATTTTTTAAGATCTATTTAGGATATATAACCTAAAGCTATAGGGCCTTATAATAGGTTCAAGCTACTAAATTATATTTTGAAAAGTATTAAGAATTCAAATATTCTATTATTTTATTATTTTATACTATAATATTTATAAGAAAATCTAATTAAATTAAATTAAATTATTTAATATACTATCTAGAACTATAGGCATTTATAAGATATTTAATAATTCTTAATAGTAATTATTCTAGAATATTATTAAAAACGGGCTATATTCTTTATTATACTATTTATATAATTAATTATAATACTTTTATAAATAGCTTCTTTACTAGTATAAACCTATATAATTATAAGCTTTCTATTATATTCTTTAGAAAATATAAATTAAAAGTAAAATACTAGCTTATTTAATATATTTTCTTTTATTTTATAATTATTATATTAGTTAATCTTAACTTATAAAAATATAATAAAATAAGAGTTAGACTAGCTTTCTAGCTTAAGCTAAGAAATTAGATAAATATTATTATTAATCTAGTACTTATTTTAAATATTCTATTATAATCCGGAGATAACCGGATTAGTAGATTTATTTAGTTTATTAGTAGCTTTAAAATTAGTAAGAAAAGATGTCTCTAACTTATTATATACTAATATTTCTATATATTATTAGAAGATTATTTATTAAATAAGAATAAAGAGCTTTCGGATATATCTTAAGTATATTAGTAATTATAATAGCTAGTATTATATAATTAATATAAATATAATTTTAGCTAAAGTCTTAAGCTATAATTCGAACTAAGTTTATTTTAAATTAAGCTTAGTATTTTAGTAATCTTAGCTATATTTACTTATCTATTATTATATCTTACTTATTTTTTCTTTCTTTAGCTTTAAATTCTATAAGATATTAGAAATATAGATTTTTAAGTATTATTATTATTATTATTATTATTATTATTATTATTATTATTATTATTATTATTATTATTATTATTATTATTATTATTATTATTATTATTATTATTATTATTATTATTATTATTATTATTATTATTATTATTATTATTATTATTATTATTATTATTATTATTATTATTATTATTATTATTATTATTATTAATTTTTTAGTACTAACTTTACTAATATTTTTTTAAGAATAAATATCTTCTAAATATAAGTCTAATATAAGTTTAATAGTCTATAAACTAAAATTATTACTTTATAAATAGTTCTTGCGAAATTCTAAGCTTCTTAGTTCTATCTAAAGCTCTCTAATTTTAAGAAATTTACTAGAAATATTTATAAATTTAATATCTGGCTTCTATTAATTAAAGTAAAGCTAGTTATTAATAGTATAATAATTAGAGATACTATAACTTAATTCTACTATATTTACCTAAACCTTAATTTATTTATCTAATTTATAGTTTTATTATAGCTTTCTTATATGAAATATATTTAATTATAGAATTACTAAATAATTCTAGATTAGTTTTTATAAGTATATAATAATCTAAATAAATAATTAGAGGCTAAGAACCGTTTATATATCTTCTACTAAAGTAATAATTCTTTTTCTATCTATATTACTAAGTTTAAATAGACTTTATATAAAGTAAATAACTAAAGCTAGCTAGATATTAATAAAATTTTCAGCTTTTATAATAGCCTTAATTTTATAATTTGCTCTTATCTAGTCTAGTAGCTTATTCTATCCAGAATTTATATTAATTTCCTATATATAGTTTAGTAGCTCTTATTAAAAATAATTATATTACTATATATTATTATTTCTAGAATTACTAGTAATTCTATAAATATTAGTAAACTAATAATTAATATTATTATACTAGTAATTAGTACTCTTATATTATTCTCTAAGCTAATCTCACTAGTAATACTAGCTTATTTTACTTTAAAGAAGCTTTACTAATATTATTATTAAACTAGTAAATATATTAGATATAGATTCCAGAATTACTTTATTAAGAATTATAACTTGGCTTCTATAAGTATTACTTTCTCTAGTTCTTATAAATAGATTATAATTACTATAATTAATTATTACTCTAATTATAGTAGTAATTCTAGTAATTCTAGTAAATCTAGAAAAGAACTAACCTTAAATATAGCTTTTAATTATATATAAAAGGCTAATTTTATAGCTTAATTTAGAAAAAGAATTCTTTTATTTTATTTTATTATTTTTATTATACTTGCTTTAGCTTTTCCTTTATTTTTACTAGTACTCGAGTTAAGCTTTTTAGAGAGAGAAGTAATATAATAGCTAGTATTATATAATTAATACGAATATAGTTTTAGCTAAAAGAATTACTTTTAGCTAAAGTTCTAAATTATAGTTTAAATTAAGCTTGCTTTAAACCAAGCTTGGTATTTTAGTAGTCTTAGCTATACTTACTTATTTATTACTATATCTTATTTACTTCTTCTCTCTTTAGCTTTAGATTCTATAGGATATTAGAATTATAGATCTTTAAGTATTATTTCATTACTTTATTTCTGCTATTATAGTAATTATATATACTATTCTCTAAACTTAATTATATTAGACTAAAAGGGCTTCTTTTTATTTTGAGAATAAGCTTAAGATAATTAAGAGTAAGTTCTTTTTAGATGTCTTAATAATTCTTTCTAAATAATAGATAGGCTATTATAGGTATTTAGACTTAAAGTATTCCAGGTTCTAGTAATAGAAATCTCAGATATAATATCTTATAATATAGGAAGGTAGAATAATATACTTGCGGTAAAGTAAGTAAGAAGAAAGAGAGAAAAAGAGATAAGAGAAGGAAGAGGCTACCTTTATACTTGATTTCTTTTGCGGAAGCAGGTTTTAACTAGACTAATTAGTTTATTTAGTTACTTCTATAGGCGTATATACCAAGTTACTAACTCTAAACCTTTATAGCTAAAAAAATATATAAGATATAATAACTAAATATTCTGAGACTTATATAAAAACTAGCCCGGTATAAATATAGCTATACTTCTCTATAAAGAGGTAATAGAGCGAACTGGGTTATAGTAGTCCAGTTAAGTAGATAGTATTCTCGTATATATGGCTTAGATATTATAGTTTCTAATATCTATTCGTATATACCGAAAAAACCGGTATACCGAAAAAATAATAAGTACTTTGACTTTGAGTATCTTAAAATCTGTATATATCTTAATATCTCCTATAATTTTTTATAAGTTATATTTCATAGCTACTCCCGGATAACCTAAACCCCTCTTACTAGAAAATCGCGTTCGTATTATTGCCCTCATACCTAATTTATAAAAAGTGTCCTTTTATAGTATAATAGACTTCCTCTACCACAGCTTTCACTACCGAGCTTATACTATCCCTAATACTTATAAAGGAGTTATCCGAGCTCTTAGGCCTCACTATGATGCAGGGAATCATTATTAGCCTTGGTGGCTACTGTGGCGTGCAGATTTCATGCAAGATCGCCACGCGGATCTGTACCTCGGATCAAAGCGAGACGATTTTGGTTAGTGCAAAACAACCCCGCAATATTTACGTTGTAATTTCAATTATGAAGCCTTAGGCATAAGGGCCAATAGTGGCTAGAGGTACTGTGGTGCCTGGTGCGCCACAACCAGCTTAGTAATAACTTTGATGCCTGGTGTAGGTGGTTCAGGTACGAAACGTGGGTGCTAGCCTGCGGCTTACACGAAGCCTTCGAAATTATTTGAAGTAATTAGATATATACATAGTAAGCTTCGAAACCGGCTTCTCCCCAAATTGTTCTTATGTAGAGGGTTGGCCCCACTTTTCTCAATAATCCCTGCTTGCAGTAAAGCGTACGAAGAAGGTGATGTCCCGATAGAAGTAAGGTTACCTGCTTGCTTTGACTTAGCCACATTGCTAAGACGTTAGCTGCGCTAGTATAACGTCAGGCCAGTGCTAATTACTGAAGGATATTAACATGTATTATTCAATTTAAGGAATTTGTTGCAAAATAGGTCACTACACAATACCAAGCAATGTTAATATCATGGTTTATAGGCCAAGATCATCGGAATTTTGGTTACAACTTCGTTAACGAAGATGAAATGTCGATAGGCGAAGTCCACGCGCACGTAACAAATTATAAACAGCTGCCGCCTCTCCATTCATAACGCCATGAATATAAGCTGCTCCGACAAGTTTATGGAATCCGCGAAATGGTCGAAGTATTAAAGGCATATCAGCCCCGAACACTATACTCACAAGATCTCCATTTTTAATGTTGTCTGGACCAATCCCAACGAAGCCAAAGTCAGTCCTAAAAAATTTGCGATCTGAAATCGCCGCTGCAAGGCTTTTCTGTACCAAGGCCAGATGTGGCAATTCAGTCTTCGTCCTATTAACTCCCAATGCATCTGTAATATGGCCGCCGCTAAGCATAGCTTTGATTACGTCTTCATACCAGTTAGGAGCAGGGACATGTCCAGTCTCATCTTTATTTGCGACGAGAACTCGCCATATCGACGCGCGAGAGCGATAACAGAGGTAATGAAGTCCGCGGTGTGGATGCCCACGTGGTAATCTTCTGAGGGCGGCTCGAGAAGTACATTGTTGTACCTTTTGAAGATACGATTCAAGAGAATTAAACGGTCCAATTACTTCGCAAACGCGACCGAATTTGACTCCCTTAATAGATAGATGTCTGTTATTCGCTGAAAAGCGTATCAGTGGCTGTGAACGGCCGGATGCCAAGTACTGGGCCCAAAAGCCTTTTGGCAGTCGAGATTTCATCTGTGGCACCTCGAGGTCTTGTGGCAGAAGATGACTATAGCCCCTGATGTTTGTTAAGGAGAAGTCTGGTACCCATGATGGCAAACCTTTGATCTTCTTTTGTAATGTCTGAAGTGCAACGATGTTAAGGCTGTTGTCTATTTCAATGCTGCATTTGACAGCGTTGATATAAACTTTCACGTAAACATCGTCTGAATCGTCTACGTTGTCTTCGTAGACAACTTTTAATTCTCGTCGGTATTCGCCTTCCGCAAGCCCAAGAAGAGCATAGACCCGGTCTCGTGGATCCGTCGAGGCAAAATATCTTGTTGCTTGAAGAAGATAAGGAAGGTGATAGCCAGATCCAATACCAATATCCTGCCGCATCTTATGCAAGGTAGAAACAATGCTCCAGTATTCCTGAGCTTTCCAAAAATGTCCTGCTAGAGGACCTGAATGCTTTTCTTCTAGATAGCGATTGCGGAACTCATTATCGACGTAACCCAGGATATAGAACAAGCGCCATTGTAAACGATCTCGACCACAGATCATCAGCGGACCGTCGAATCCTGAAGCGAAGGCAAACTCTTGCAGCGTCCATATGCGTGTGAACCAACGTCGGTTTAGAACCTGGCAAAGAGCATGGAAAACGCTAGCATAAAGCCCACTATTGTTTTGCATACATTGCTGATACGCAATACGAGAAAGATCTCCTTGCTTCCGTATAAAGTCGAATGCAGTTCGACTCTCCATATTTGACTTGCCAAGCCATATGAGTACCTGGCTTGCCGTTTGATATATCTCGCTCATAAATTGTACTTGTAGGCCGCGCTCAATCGGGTTCTGTTGATTAATACAAATCGCATTGATCCATATGTGTGGAACGGGGTCAGCCGAATCCCAGGCTTGTAGGATATGGCACAGGGCATCCATCAAGTTTGACAACACAAGGAATAGACCTCCATTGATAAGTATAGTCTTTTTTTCGCATTTGTACGCTTCTATTCCATCTTCTGGCGGACCCCATGTGTACGATAGTGCTTGGTATTTCGGAACTTCGCTGATATTATGTGTCGTAAGGACAAACTCGGGGGTAACGCTGAATGAGGGGGCTTCTTTGGGCGGCAAAATCTGGAGGAGACGAATCTTCTTTTCGTCTTTGTTATCAAGCGCTGAATCATATTGAAAATCCATGGTTGAAACAGTGAGAGTCAATAGACAGGCTTAAGAAAAGTATTGAGGGCGGATATAGGTCGAGAAGGAGCCAGTTTGAATGTGATGTAAAGGCGTAGAGGTTCAACGTTGGTAACTGAAAGAGGCAAGGGCAGTTGGGGCGGTTGCCTTCTATCCACATTGATAACGGGCAGCCGGCAACAGGACTAAAGACTGATTATTTTGTGGTCGGCGGCGAAGAATTGAGAGGCGTTGTTGGAGTTGAGAGGCCACCTTTGCCCGTGCCGGGGCTGTAGCCTAAAATGAGCAGGCTGCGCGCCACTTTTCGAATGTGTCACTGAGTTACGTAGTATGCGTTGCTTACTAATAACAATCATAAAGGGTAAAGCGGTTTGCAGGGATCAACGAGAAAAGTGGGGCCAACTCTCGTTGCAAGAGTGTTTGGGGCGAAGCCGGTTTTGAAGTTCACTGTACTGTAATCAAGAAACGTTTGGATAAGCATTTGATAAAGTATAGTTAGCTAACTTGACCCCGAGAACGATCGAAAACTCACATTAACCCACGCCATCTAGAAAATATAAGGTTCAGATCAGCATATTCCATCCTAAAGGCCAACGAAATCCTGAAATCCCTTACGTTATTCATTGGTATGTGATGCCATTGGCAGATTGGCTTTCCCAAGCCTCTTTCCCCTTATTAAGCTTTGAAAATCTTATCTACTTTTTCGTCTCCATAAATAAAGTTCAAAATATTAGGTAAACGGGTAAATGAGTATCTGGGGCAGTTCCCGACGCCCCAAATATTTCACGTAAGACAAAGCCAGTATATCAAAGAACTACTTATGCTACTTATATTACTTATAAATATTCATGAGTAGCGTGAGTAGAATATAAGTAGCGTAATATTGTAACGGCAGGAACAAAGTAATAGAACAATGCTCAAAGATCTATAATTCCAATATCCTATAGAATCTAAAGCTAAGGAGAGAAGGAGTGAGTGAGGTGTGGCAGTGGATAAGTAGGTATGGCCAAGACTACTAAAACGCCGAGCTTGGTTTGAAGCAAGCTTGGTTTGAACCATAGCTTGGAACCTTAGCTAAAACTAACCCCTTTGGCTAAAACCACGTCCGTATTAACTATGTGATACTAGCTGTTACATTACCCCCCCTCCAAAAAGCTCGACCCGAGCGCTAGTAAAAACAAAGGGAAAACTAAAGCGAGTATAGTAAAAATGACAGAATAAAGGAAAAGGACCCTCTTTCCAAGTCAAGCCGCAAAATCAGCCCTCCATATGCGGTTAAAAGCTATATCCAAGGTTAGCCCTCCTCTAGATTCGCCAGAATTGACAGAATCGCTACCAGAATCAGGGTAATAGTTAATTGCGGCAGTTATAACCCATTTGCAAGAACCAGAGGAAGCAGTGCTTGCAGGAGCCAAGCTATAGTTCTTGATAAAGTGATCCTGGGATCCGTATCTAATACATCTGCCGGTTTAATAATAATACTAGCGGAGCTCCTTTGAGGTAGAACGAGCTAGCATTACCGGTGAGATTGGCTCAGAGGATAATATAAGGGCACTAATTGCCGGTATAACGACGTTAATTATTAGTTCGCTAATATTTATAGGATTACTAGCAATTCTGGGGGCAGTAACGTACGGTAGTGCGGCTGTTTTTGACGAGAGCTACTAAACCGTATATAGGAAATCGGTATAAACCCTGGGTAGAACAAACTACTGGGCCAGACGAGAGCGAATTACGGAATTGAGGCTATTGCAAAAGCTGGAAATTTTATTAATATCTGGCTAGCTTTGGCCATTCGCTTCATACAGGGTCCGTTCAAACTTGGTAAATTACTTGTTTGGATTATTGCATACCCGTAAAAGCTGGTCCAGGATTATTTAGTAGTCCCACGATTAAGTATGCTTCGCATAAAAGAGCTACGGCAAAACTATGGATTGGACGGACGAATCAAGGTTTAGGTAGACGTAGTAGAATTGAGCCGTAGCGTCTCCAATTGCCGTGCCATTAATAGCTAGCTTTGCTTTAATTAACGGAAGCCAAGTATCGAATTTATAGGTGCTTCTAGCGAACTTCTCAGGATCAGGAAGCTTTGGACAGGGCCGGGAAGCTTGGGATTTCGCAAGAGCTACTCGCAAAGTAGCAATTTCAGCTCGTAGACCATTAAACTCGCGCTAGACTTGCGTTTGGAGGGTGTCCATTCTCAAGGGAATATCAGTAAAGTTAGTACTAAAAAATCAATAAAGTAGTAAGCCAGGGGCTCTAATAAATAATAAGGTAGGTTAAGCTAGCCAAAATCGAGCTTTTTAACGCCTCGCGGATAAAAGACTATAGATAGCGCCACGTAATAATAACAATAATAATAATAATAAGGGTACTTCGCATAAAAGCGGGCTAGTAGACAGGAGTCCTAATAAACAATAATAATAACTACTGTCCGAAAGATAGGAGCTTTAGATTATATAACGGCAGAAACAAAGCAATAGAACAATACTCAAAGATCTATGATTCCAATATCTTACAGAATCTAAAGCTAAGGAAAGAAGGAGTAAGTGAGGTGTGGCAGTGAATAAGTAGGTATAGCCAAGACCACTGAAACGCCGAGCTTGGTTTAAAGCAAGCTTGGAACCTTAGCTAAAACCAACCCCTTTGGCTAAAACCACGTCCGTATTAACCATATACAGTGTGTTAAAGAACTACTCATGCTACTCATACTACTCATGAATATTCATGAGTAGCGTGAGTAGAATATGAGTAGCGTAATGTCCTAAAAATTTGCGTAGAGTAGAGTATATACTCATGAGTAGTATGAGTAGTAATGAGTAGCCGTCACGTGACAATAATAAACTAAGGTTTATTTAATAATAATTAAATAATAAAGATATTTATTAAGTAGCCCCAGTAAAGGTAAGCTAGGGCTTGTATAAGACTAGCTAAATATTAATTTTCTATAATAATAAACTAGTTATGCTTCTTAGAATCTTGATTCCCCCCTGACCTTTAGCTCGCTTACTAAGCAATGCCATTGCCTAATTGGGCAGAAACTTGGCGCTAGAGCTGCGCTAGATGGGAGGCTTACCTAATTAGGCTAGCCTGTCACGTGTAACCGTCACGTGGGTGCCTACTCACACTACTCATACTATTCATGAGTAGCTTGAGTAGAGTATAAGTAGCGTATGAGTAGTGCTATAATTAGTTGAGTAGAGTATGAGTAGGACCCACTACTCTACTCTACTATACTCTACTCATTTAATACACTGACTATATAATACTAGCCGTTATAAATATCCTAAAAATTTGAGTAGAGTAGAGTATATACTTATAAGTAGTTTGAGCAGTTATAAGTAGCCGTTACGTAATAATAATAATAAATTAAGATTTATTTAATAATAATCAAATAATACAGGTATTTATTAAATAGACCTAGTAAAGGCAAGTTAGGGCTTATATAAGACTAGCTAAATACTAATTTTCTATAATAATAAATTAGTTATATTCTTTAGAATCTTAATTTCCCCCGTCTTGCTTACTAAGTAATATTACTGCCTAATTGGGTAGAGACGTGGCGCTATAGCGGCACTAGACAGGATGCTTACCTAATTAGGCTAGTCTGTCATGTGTGCCTATTACGTGGGTACCTACTCACACTACTCACACTACTCATAAGTAGCTTGAGTAGAGTATGAGTAGAGTATAAGTAGAGTATAATTAGCGCTATAATTGGTTGAATAGAGTATGAGTAGAACCCACTACTCTACTCTACTCTACTCATTTGACACACTGCAGAGGCGCACGTGGTGGGGGGATGGACAATTTCGTCAGCCAATGCCAGCGAACCACGACCTCTTTGCTCTCTTCTCTCATTCGACAGACTCCTGTAAACTAACGCCTATCCCAATCCTTGTCGAAATCCTTCCTGAAGCGATTGACTACTTGGTGATTCCATGCGACTCAACATCGGTCAGCATTTGCATGATCCGAATACGACAAGATGCATTCTGGTTGTCTTCAGCCACCAGCCTCATTTGACGAAACCCAAAAAAGTGAACCCAAGCTAGTCCAGATTAATGCTTCCAAAAGCACTCCCGATCAGCATCTAATGTCAACCAAAAGTCAAATAATATAGAAAGCGTGGCCAGTGTGACATCGGCTCTGAAATACCCACCCAGTTCATGTACCAGCGTTTATATTTGGACGCACAGGATCGAGATTTCCAAGCCAGGCATCCCATTGTGCCCAATCCATCGCTTCACCATTGTGTGCGTCAAGCCAACAGTCTTGCGCCAGAATAGCGTCCGTATCTAGATTCATCATATCTGCCGCGCCATCAGAAGAAAAACTATCGGCGAGAGCGCCGCTGAGCCAGAAAGCATCGTCTGCACTCCGATTGCTCGTGCTTCCTTGGACAAGGTTTGCCGCTTGAAGATATTGCTGCTGTTGACGTGGGGCTTCAACCAGTGTTTCTGCAACTGAGCTTGGATTTGTCTCTAGCCAAGCTGTGTCGGTGTCCGTTGTGACTAGTGTTTTCCCCTTGTCAACACGGAAGGTCTCTTGTCCCTTGCTCCTTGTAATCACTGATCTCCTCCTGGCTTTCGCTGCTTCTCGTTGTTCTCGAAGCTTGGTAATGTATCCTGGCGGATCCGAGAGGCTCCGTTTCTGCTTCGCAAGCGAAACTTCGCGAGCACCAAATGCTTTCAAACAAAGTCCCCCGACAGCCGCGAAGATCGGTTTCTTGAGGTTGAGCAACATTTCTGAATAGGTTTCGTACATGTTGTCAATGAGCCGCCAAGCCTTCTCAGCGTCTCTGCGCAGGGGTTCTGCTTTGAGAGTATCGAGGACGTGGATGATAGCTGGCCAACTGAGGAAGTAGGGGACATTCCAAGCGAAGCGCCGAAGCTGCGGGCTTGACTGTATCATGCCGTATTGCTCCATGAGCTGAATACAAATGTCCCAGACCAACTGCTGTTCGGATTCTGGGACCCGCTCTAAGGTGGCCCATCTGCGTGGGTGATGAGCCATGAAGCGGATGAGGTTCATTGCAGACCGACCGACAACTAGAGTTAAGAGCTGTAGTGGTTGAGACGGGTCGCAAAATCGCAAGTATTTCGTCTCAATTACGTCTCCGAGCTCGTCGATGAAAACATCCTTGATCTTCAGGTCATCCATGGCAGCGTATTCCTCAGATGTGTACCCGGTCTTGCCGAGTTTCTGCATTCTGGCTATCTGGGTAGCTGCAAAGCTAGCCAGCTCAGTTCGAAACACACACCATATCATCTCTGTGGGTCTGGTCGATTCAACGGCCGCTTGAGGCATTGTTGGATACAGCTCGCTGTCGTTGACGTTGGCCGGCCTCTTGGGCGTTGTTTCATCGAGCTTGAAGTCTCGAAACTTGGGCTGGCCGCATAGCTCTGCCGCGCGGAAATCGTGCATCCTGAGCTGCCACCAGATGCGCCGACGGATCTCAGTTTCAAAAGGGGACAACCCGAGCAAGGTGCCATCGAGACGCATGCCCATACCTTCTGCAACACGGATCGCGACACCCGTGAGGACCCACACCGCACGCGGTTCGTAGTCATCTCGGATCGAAAAGATATGAAGCAGGAGTGCTTGAAGAACAACAATGCTGGTGCTGCTCATGAATTGTGCGCGCGATAGAGCTGTTTTTGTCGCAGCTCTATAATGGGGAAGCAGGATCGCTCGACTCTCTCCTAGGATTTCTCTGCATTCGTATTCTGTAAGCGACAGGACAGCCAAACTGTATATGGCGAACATAAGCGCTTCGAAGCCGCTTGGGATATGCTTGATATTGGCGATTGCTTTCTCTATCACAGGTTGCAGACTCGGGACGTGCACCAGTTTCGTGAGCGGATTGCAATTCTCAGTGAAAATACGCCACAATCGATGAATGAGCTCGGCCGGAGGGTGAGAAGATTCAGTATTGGAGGTGTTCCTGCCCAGAACGTAGCTGAAATCATCATTTGCCATTTTATGGTCGCTTGAATCATTCCCAGAGTCGTCTTCCAGACCCGCTTCAGTGTGGTGTATCTGACTTCACTTTTAGCATTGATCTTGCAGACTGTTAGGCTATTGAGCTTGCACAAGCCATGGAAACGCACCTCCTCTGCGACTCTCGACCACAAGCTGCTGGTGGAGACTCAGCTTCGTTCGTTAGATTGGATGGAGTATACTTACTTGTCAACGAGCTCTGTGCCCTCCTGGCCTTGCAGAAGCCGGGGCTTGAAGATTGTTGATTGTAACGGCAATATCCAGTGTGCTTCAGGTCCCTCTGAGCGGCTTTCTGTGATCTTGGGTTGATGCTCAGGCTCTGAAGTACCCGTAACTTGGTTGGGGTCGATGCCTTTCTCTCGGAGTAATGCTTCGTAGCGCTTCAGTCGCTCCTCCACCGTTTTGCCTTTCGCCAATTCTCGTCTCCTTCGAGACGGCTTTGGTTGACGAAAAATGCATTGCACATTGTGTCTGACGCACGATTCACAGGGGTCTTGCCTGTTACATTTGACTTTACGCTCAGAGCAGCGGACGCAGGCGAAGCTAGGCTTTGTCTGTGATCCCCCTTGAGCACTCGGCGGGGATTGCGGAGAGTTCATTGCGAGTCGGACTGTGCGATATGAATGCGATCAGAAGTGGCGCAATTGTATTGGGTGAAATCTATGAGTCAAGGAGGTTCTTTAAGAGAAGAACATTCGGCACAGAGCGCATCTCAAATTCTCCGTGGCCTGTCTACGTCCTCAAGTTATTTGAGAGGTGGATGTGTGTAGAGGAGGTGCTTGGTTGAAAGAGAAGGACCTGGAGTTGAAGGGTAAGCTCGCTAAAAAATACTACGCTAGTAGTCCGCTTAAGCCCCGTAAAGTTCTGGTCGGGTGCGGTCCTTTGGGATGTCCGATTGGTGGGGATTTTGAGCTCGGGGCCCGAAAAAAAAAGGGCTTCAAAATCCCCGAAGCATGACAGTTTCTCGACCGAAGCTAAAGGAGAATGCTGTATAAAATTTCTTGAGTTCCCAGAAAGAGATGAGGTATTTTACTATGTATTCAAGCCAGACAGTCAATCATTGTCCATCAGACACAAATCAATTTCGTTCAGTCCGAAAATCAAAGTTACCCCTGTAAAATTACATCATCAGCATCTGCTCGCTAAATCCTCAGGGGCTGCGGTACCGCCCGGATGCCAGGAAGCATTTCCCCCTCTGTCGTACTGCTCCAGGTACTCCAAATACCATGTCTTCACCTCAACTCAAGGTTCTTGTTGTCGGCGCATCTATCGCAGGCCCAACGGCAGCGTACTGGCTAGCCAAAGCGGGAGCACATGTCACCGTCATTGAGCGGTTCCCTGCGCTGCGAGCTGGTGGACAAGCCGTCGACATCCGCACTGCTGGCGTGACGGTCATGCGCAAGATGCCGGGCATGGAGGCTGCAGTTCGATCTAAGTTCACACAGCTGGAAGGTATCAGCTTCGTCCGCGAAAATGTCAACAGTCGACCATATGGAACCATCAGAGCCACTGGAAATCCTGATCAACAGTCTCTTGTTTCGGAATACGAGATCTTCCGCGGCGACCTGGCACACATTCTGTTCGATATGACCAGGGACAATGAAAATATCAAGTATGTTTTTGGCGAACAGGTCACCTCAATCTTGACTCCAGAAAACGACAAGAAGGACAGCGACGGACCTGTGACTGTAGAGTTCGCAAACGGTTTCCCAACTTCAGAATACGACCTTGTTGTTGCCTGTGACGGCGCCACCTCGAGGACTCGAGCTCTCGGTCTTGGCTGCGGTGTCAGAGACCATATCATACCAATCAACTGCTGGGCATCCTTCTTTTCTATCCAACAGGATCTTGTCGAAGGAAGTAAAGTGGGGCAGGGATACAGCGCTCCCGGAGGCCGTTTCGTCGCTCTCGGGCTTGATCCATCTGGAGCGACTCGAGCCACTCTCATGGCTATCTATCCTCGCGACGGTATGTTGCCGTTCCGTGAAGCCATGAAACAAGGAGACGATGCACTCAAACAGTTTGTGGCCGAGCACTACAAAAGCGCAGGGTGGAAGACCGACGAGGCAATCAAGGGCCTTTTGGGGGAGTCAAGAGACTTCTACGCGAACGAAATTGTCCAGGTCAAACCCCCATGCATATACAAAGGACGTTTTGCCATGGTTGGTGATGCGGGATACGCACCGGGTCCTACTGGTGGTGGGACAACTCTCGCCATTACCGGTGCCTACGTGTTGGCGGGGGAGATCAACAAGCATAGGGGAAATCTTGCAGCAGGACTCAGGGGATACGAGGAGACAATGAGGCCCTTAATCAACGAGATGCAGAAGATTCCACCGCTCGTTCTTCTTGCCATGGCGCCACAGACGGTGTGGGGAATATGGGTGCGAAACCATGTATTTGCTTTCATCGCTTGGACCAGAATTTTGGAATTCGCTCAGAAATACTTTGCCGGCGCCTTTGCCAGCACCGAGAAGTATCCGCTTCCGGATTATGAATGGATGGCTTAAAGAGTAGAAGTACCGTGATTCGTGGGCGCAAAGGACTATGCCGGAACACTACAGTAGAATACATCTCAGCTCTCAGTGGCAACCCCGCATATTTCAATCAGAACACTTCAATACAAATTCCTTTCCGCAATCTTACCGAGACCTGCTTTTGTACAGTCTTGAGGTACAAATTGCTATCCATCCAGTAATCTTCCCGTTTTCGCATGTATGTAAAGCGCTTATTTTACAATCTCGAAATGCCGTCACTGCCGTCACTGAATTAAGCCTGCTTGACGACTCCGGGAGCAGATGCTCTTCAAATATATCTCATCCATCTCTTATTCATTGACTTTGCTTTGCGTCGTCCATTCCAAACTCAACTTTGTCTCCTCAAAATTGTAGTCATTTATTTAATACTCCTAATATCGGGTCTAACCTTCTCAGCGCATCGAGAAAGATGGGCCTCAGCATCGTCTCAGACGACCGTGATAGTCTCGATTGATCCAATCTCACCGAAACTCGGCCCGCCACTCCGTCTCCGGTAGTACATGAGAGCCCTCCCAATGCGACGATACTCTCCCTCCCGCCGCCTCGTCGGCTCCAAGACCAAATAGTACCAAGATTCGCCATACTTCGACCGAGACCACAGTGCCATCGCAACAAACTTCTCCCTCAGCTGCTCGAACCGAAACGGCCTCCTATCCATGACGATATTACCCCGAAGGTTTGGGTTATCAAGCAAGTATCCCGTCGGCTCCGAGACCATCGAGTCCGGCTTCGTGTACGTCTCCGCCATGGACATCATCCTCCCGCGGAGAGTAAGGACTCCCTTACTCGGCAGCGACGCCCACGCCTCGCCAGCCCATTCTATATCAATGCCAAGCACTTCGGCCTCCCGCAAGATAGAGTCAGGCGCATACCGGCTCCACTCGATGTTGTGCGTCCACGGCTTGATATGCGGAATCGGCATGCTCATCCACGTCCAACTCGGCAATGCCTCCGTTAGAGCACGCAACTCAGCCGGTATCCGCGCCACGGTGCCGGCGCCGGGCGCGCATCCCAACGTGTGGGTGCTCCAGCTCAGATGCAGCGGCAGCTCCCTCCGCCACAGACCCAGCACGGGCTCATCGCCGCTCAGCTCGGCGAACTGCTTCACCATACCGCCAAACGCGGGGAAGATATCCGTGGGGTAGGTCAGCTTCCGGTCGGTGTAGCTCTGCACCCACGTCCACCAGAGCCGATCCGTCGCAAACCCAGGATTCTCGTCGCCGCGCGGCGGCGGTCGAGGGACGGTGTAGACGGCGCTGAGCGGCTCCCACTGATACTCGTCGTTGCGGCCGGTTCCGCGCTCGCGCAGGCAGCGTCCGCTCTCCGTGTCCAGGAGCGCGTGGCACTGCCAGATGAACTCGTCGTCCATGACGTGCAGGATCCGCGGGGAGAGCAGCCGTTCCTGGAAGATCCAGCCGCGGGTGTGGATCGGCAGGCTCTGGTACGTCTGGATCGGGTTCGGGAGCCCCGGATGGCGGACGGATACGGTGCGTTTTGCTTTCCCGTCCTCGGTGGTGTAGATGTGGTGTGCTGGCAGCATCGCGACGGACAGGTCGGGCCCGTCATTTGAAGACTTGGAGGAGGTTGCTGCGATGGCTAGCACGGCGCCTCGGTAGATGGTGTGCATCTTGGAGGCCTCGGTCTCCCAGTCGGAGGGGTCGTCCTGGACGATGCAGAGGGAGTCGATCCATAGGAAGCCGATACCGAGGGCTTGAGCGAGAATGATGGCGTTTGAGAAGGTGCGCGGGATGGACGACTTGGGAATCTTCTTCAGGTGGTCCCGCAGGTTCGCCTTCAGAGTACGAAGAGGGACCACTCCACCCCAGCAGTGACTTAAAGTCACATAGGAAATTACATCTCCCTGGGGGATGTCTGCAAAACGTATCAGCTTGACTGCGCCGCCGCTCCTCAAACCCCGTATATCGACGAAGCGCGCTGGACGAGCGCTCGAGGATGACGACGCAGGCGCGACACATTGGGGGTGGTTCTCTCTGCAATCGCGGATCCATTCCAGGATAGTCGGCACCCTCTTCGTGATAGTAAGAGGCTCCGTAGACGCCCAGAAGGGCCTCTCAAACGCGCGCCCTGGACGAAGGTACTGGTCAGCGCGATATTCCATCTCGCACTCCGTTCGTGATTTTGGGAGCAGATAGTAGGGCCACCCCACATGTCTCCCCACAAACAGTCAGCTCTTTGGTCACAAAGGTAGTGTCCCCCCCGAAAGTGTCCCAATGATGATGTCTCCACCAAAAGTGCAGCTTCTGGTTGAGCTCGACGCGCTCGTCCTCGGACAGGTAGATCTGACAGTGGCCGCTGCCGATTATCTCTCTCTGTGCTTGCGATAACTTCTCGCGACCGACTAGGCCACACAGATATGCGCAGAAGGCACACTCGCTGGCACAGGACAGGATCGTGTCGAGATTGGAATGCAGGACGCCGCTCACGGAGTCGTTTCTTCTCGCCTTGTCGCACTCTTCGCACAGAGACATTGGAAGCGGCTGGCGCGGAATGCCAGGTTGGGGGCTGGGTCGGGCACGGAGGAGCCTTAGAAGTCGACTCGAGGATGATGGGGCGCCAGCCAGCTCGTCGAGCTCAATTTGATCCGACATTGCGACGAATTTCACCAGCAGCGACTTGGTTAGCACATCGTCTTCAGACTTGAGCCCGCAGCCCTTGCTGGGGATCGTGATGCTGATCCATGGATGGGTGCCGACTGTAGACGAGGTTTACCTCCCCGCTTACAGGGGATCCCGCAAAAGCCACAAAAGAAACAGGCTTACCCCGCGGTCCTTAAAAAAGTTAATTAAAAATCAGCGACTCTCAATTCGCCTTCCACTGTATCTTAAAGGCATAATTATAAAGTTATCAGTAAAAATGCTATTTTCTTACTCACGACTGTGACGGCGCTGGCAAGGGTCACATGGGGTTAGCTGTCACCTGACTAGTTTCACCTAGCTAGCCGGCGTTTTAGTGGTCTCAGTCGTTTTAGCTAGTACTTCTTCTCCTTTTCTCCTCTCACTCTTTCTCTTCTTCTCTTTAGCTTTGTATTCTATAAGACAGGAAATAGAGATCTTTGAGCTTGACTATTACTCTAGCTCCGCCGTTACAATAACTAAGAAAATCGAGAGGCGGGTGGCCAGGTATAGGGTTAGCGAGTACAGGCTAGGAGAAAACGAAAAATAACTTTCTTAATAACTTTATAACTACGCTTCTATGAAAAGTACACGTAGGTTTAAATTAATTGGGAGCTACCCCTAGTTCCGTGGTTGGGAGGAAGTGAAATCGTACTCTCCCCCCCCTAGATAAATGTAATAGTGGGTCCCCGCAAAACCAGCCTGGCACGGTCCAGTTGCCATACCAAAAAACCCCTGCACTTTGACCCACTGTTACATTTAATTAGGGGGGGAGCACATGGCGGTAAGCGAAAGCCACTATCTATGTCCCCTGTCAAAACCACTCAATTCTATACGCTTCGAAACCAAGCCCAGGTACTCGTGCTCCGATTCTTTGGTGTCCCATTAAATAGCTCCTATCACAAATCCAGACAGTGGGTCTTTCAGCAACTTAACTTTTGATTCTCTCAGATCCTCTCCTCTATGATATATCTATATAACCAAGTGCAAACCAAATACGCCCCTTCCCATATGCCCATACGCCAGGAAGTTGAACCTGCTCGGCAGGAACGAACAGAACTATATACATGAACCCAACCTCCAAATCGATTCACTCGTCCCTGACGCCCTTGCCTTATCCCAATCCAGACTTCATGTTCATTGCAAATCAGGAAAGACATTGCGAATAATAGTCATTGATCACCTTGCATGTCGTGCCTGCAACACAGCTCGTTCCGCCGGTGAAGCCTTTTCCACCACTATATTTCAACGTTATTAAAGTGTCATGGTAGATAAGGGCTGAAGGAGACATGCCATTGGGAGTACTTAGCTACAGCGGCTGACACTCCAGCCACGGCTGCTCCGGACGGTGCGGCGCCGACGACAGTAGACATAGTGGATGAACACGCGTACACGCTCGTGGTTGAGGCACCTCCTGGCACACCTGTTGGGACCGGTGCAGCTGGTGAGGAAGCGGCCGGTGCGTTTGTTGAGTTACTTGGCGGAGGAGAGGTACCGGTTGATCCTCCGGCTGCGGCATTCCAAACTGCTGGCCCGGGGATAGTGTAAGATGTGAAGGTGCCGTAGAGATTGAACACGATCCCTGGATCAGTTTCTTTGTATGCGCCTGGGATAGCTACACCTGCAGGAAGAGTCTGAAATTCGATTAGTCATGGCTCACTCAAAGACCACTCCAGATGTTGAAGGGGGTGTGGAGGAACGAACAGTGCTGCCGCTACCAGTGACCTGGAGTTGGATACACTCCATGTATAACTGTGCGCCACGCGCAGGATTGGCTGTGAACGCTGCATCTGCCTCGTGAAGAGCGATGATCTCAGATCGGACGAGGTAGTTGCCAGGGGCAAGAACGGACGGTAAGGTGAAGTCATGCTTGCCCTTGTTGGCAATAAGCGTATCGACGGCCCAGGTGCCGGCGTTAAATCCTGATTCTGCGAGCTTGACCCAGACATCCCCTGCACCATTGGAGGCGGTAGGTGCGATGTAGACGAGGACTGGCCCTTTATGGGACTAATTAGTTTCGATTAGTCTAGTCTCTTAAATACCAGGTGTGGGGCCCATGATCCTTACAGAAGCGATGATATCGTCTGATGCTGTGTTGTCATTGTGGTGCCATTCAACGGTAATCTAAATAGTGGTCAGCTCGTTGTTCCCAGAAAAATAAGATTAATTACCTTGTCTCCAGCAGCTGCAGTTACAGTCTTGGTATTGGGAGTGTTGGCGACGTTGCATGTCAGATCTTTTGAAGTGAGGTCCTTGACCGGGCTATTGTTGGGGGGGAAGCGGATATAGCCCCCAGCTGTGTTACCAACACCTTGGTTGACATCATTGACATATATGTTCCAAATCGTAGTGTGAGCGCTCGTAATTGCCACCAGGGCAGAGGAGGCGAGAATTGCTGAGAATAATTTCATGATGAGCTCTGGATGAGCTCAGATCTAATCTAAAGAATTGAATCGATCTGTGGCTTAGAAAATAAACGAGGCTGAGAAAAGGACTGAATAGCTCTGAAGAGAATGTAAAGTGTAAAGCAGAACGGAAAGAGCGACTGGCGCGATGATGATGGAGAGAATAGATTAAAGTTGAGAGGGGTAGTTCTGCCCCTATATACTGACTCCACTTCGGCCTGGGCATTCAGATGGCTTTCATTTGATATCTAATCCTTCGCCAAGACCCCGCGTTTCGTTGAAACAGAAGACAAAGGGATCGAGTGGTGAAGGTACCAGAGGGGCAACTTGAAGGAGTTTCTCCGGATCAGCCTAGTCCAGCCACCCGTTTGGGATCTGCGGTACATCGGGCACTAGACAGGCAAACGAGCCTCGGTTTTCCTCTCTTGTCTTTGTGCTTTGCTCGGACGATGAAGCTTGCCCTTGAATAAACTTCAAGGGCACTCGATGTTTCCTGGTCCCGAAGCCAACCAGCGCGTTCCTGCATGGCGGTGGTGCGCGCATTGCGCCCTGACTGGCTGCGCATTGAAACATTATGCCACGGTGGCGCTGATGTCAGCCAGGCACGACGGATGCCAAGTAAAGACTAGCCCACGATGTTTGAGAATAATTGCCCCCTCTCTCGATCAGGATTGTTATTAGCGGCGCCTTGAAAAAGCCCGTTTCAAGTTTCTTTGTGCAGGGACTCGGATCTGGCAGTTTTATGAGCGGCGGTAGAATAATGTCTTGCTGGATGTCAGTCACAGTGATTCTGGTACCCCGCGGATCGATTGGTGGATTTATGCTCCAGTTGGGTCTCCTAGCCCCTGTTGGCGGGGTCATGAAACAGGGGCGGGCAAGTCGGGCTGCGCCGATTTAAGCCTCGAACCAAAAGCTACACGCTTGACCAACCATGATATCAAAAATTCACAATGATTCCAAAAATCCATTCTGCATATTGCTTCTGGCGTGCGATGATTGTGTCCACAGAAGTCCAAGATTAAATTCTGTGTCGCGCACGCTGTACCCGTTCGTACCTTCCACTATCTACCACTGGTGGTTCGTAAAGCGACTTGGCCAAGTATTTGCCTAGTAAATTTGTATGGGAGGTACTTCTAGCTGGCTGATCCGTGCATGGAGTGTAGCGAGGAACACCAATTTGAGGGTGGCCAAGTACTCCGTACGTCGCTTTCACGAACCGAACCACTACTCGTTCGGCCGGGCTCACCTGGTTCTCGCTTAGCACACTTACCAGGTGAGGGAGGGCAATACGCAAAGACCACCAATATGCAAATTTTTTCCCGCCACCCCACCATTGATTTTCCAACCCACCAAAATGCCACCCAAATCAGAAGCTATTAAAGAGCGAATTACTAGGGCCTCTGAGGCTATGGATCAAGATCCTAGGCTAAGAGGAACGAAGGCTACAGTCCAGTTTGTAGTCCCGTATAATTAATTAATGGCCCGGCGGAGGGGTTATCCTGCAAGCAACTCTCGGGGTAGATATAATAAAAAACTCTCAGTACTATAAGATAAGTCTTTAAGAGATTATCTCTTAATACTCTATATATCTGGGCAGAGTCCTAATCTGGAAATAATTCAGACAAGTGCCTCCAGGCTAGTTTATTACGATACTGGCAATATTAATTTCTCTATATCTTGCAGATAGACAAAAGCTTGGATCGCCCGTAATTACGAGTTCCTAAAGCAAATTTGAGAGAAACTAATATCTATAAAGTACCTGAGTATATATATTATAGAGGATATTAAAGAGCATTTTGCTAATTTTAATAAATATAGGAGAAAATGAAGTATTTATATAGAGGATATATCTAATTTTAATAAGAATAGCTTCCAAATTAGAGTAGTAACGGGAAATATTATATATATACTACTAGATTATAAAGTAGTATATAATACCGATCTAGATAATCGAGAATTAGTTATAGTTATAGCTATAATTAATTATAATAGAAGAAAGGTTCCTATATATATTATTTTCAAGGAAGTATACTATCTTTGCGGATATTTCTTACGGATACTTAATAGTAGTATTAAATTTATATACTCTTCTACTAATTTTATAAATAATTACCTGGGTTTATAATATCTCAAATACTTTATTAAATACTATCCTTTTTTATAAATAGGTACTTATAGGATCTTGATTTTTAATAAGTATAGTTCTTATTTATCTAACGAATTTTTATATCTCTACTAGGAGAATTATATTTAACCTTTTAGATTACCTATATATATAACCTACCTTCTTTAACTACTTAATATTATTGTCTTCTAATCTTTAAAATACTGGTTTTAAAAGAAGCTTTATTAAGAGATTTTTAATAGTACGGAGAAGTTTAATAAAATAGACTTCTTTGCGATTTTCTAGAGGTTTTGGGATAGAGTTTTCAAGAGCTAGCATATTATAATCTCTTCTTTTAAGAAAACTGGATTAATACCTCTTAATTCGCTCAGAGTTCTATAGAAAATAAAGGAGTATAAAGAGCTTTTAAAGCATCTGCGAACTTCAATTCCTCCTCTATAATACTCTTTACTAATTTTACCTTCTTCTCCTGGTTTTACTACCCTGCCACCCTGTACTCCCACCTATAAAGACTGGGCAGATTGGCCTATACCATTAATACTATATATACGAAAACGAGGTATTAACTATATTAAAAGTCATATAATATAATTAATGAACGGTATCCCTATTACTCCTTTAGTTTTATATATATAAGAGAAAGTAGAGGCAGTATTAGAGAGATTAATTTTATCTAGTACCCTCGCTAGATAAAGGATACTAGATCTGGGCCTTACGGAGAAGAAGCATTTAGCTAGAAAAGAAGGAGCTAGTTGGATTATTCAGAAATATAGGAAGATTACTATAGAGCAAGGGAGAAAGGATATTAAGGCAGATAATAAGGATAAAGCTCGGGTGATTAATATAAGGCATACTAGGCTAAGTAAGCCTTGGAGAAATAAGTACAAAAAAATAATACAAAGGTTTAAAGCTAATTACTGGGACGTAATTAATTGGAAAATAAAGGCTACTAATTACGATTTATGGGAAAAATAGGGGTTATAGTAGGCTAAAACTCCATAGTTCTATATACATAGCAAAAAATTTGCGTATTGGTGGTCTTTGCGTATTGCCCTCCCTCACCTGGTAAGTGTGCTAAGCGAGAACCAGGTGAGCCCGGCCGAACGAGTAGCACTGACCGGTGGTAACTAGTGGAAGGAAGATCGAACGGGTAGTTCTAAGCGAAGTGCCCATGTTCCTCGCACCCCCATCCCGAAAGTTAAGCGACGCCCCCTTTAAATCAACCCAAACACAGAGATCTATGAATAAGAGAGATGTCTTCTAAATGTTGTCACCACTATCGTTATGAAGTGTGGAGGTGTAATTCCAGATTCTCTGTTCCTTTTGGCTAGTAAATATGTTCTTCGCACGCGTGTAGTAGCAGTGAAATCACGGCGTAAAGAACACCAAAAAAGAAGGGTCCAGCACCCGGCCCACGCCAAATAATATGAAAAGGGGAGAAACTCCATTTCTAATATTAATAAATAATCTAATAATGCCTAAGAAGGTATTTTACCAGTAAGCATCAATTACTGAAAGATCCATTTTAACACTAGTAACGAAGGCAGGCAGCTTGGGCCGCACGGCGCCTGCTTCGACTTAGCCTACTTTAAGGGGGGTTCAAATCGGTATTTGAGAGTTGGAACGGCCATAATCAGCAGAATTAGGCTTCATGGACTCGAAAGTGCCCAGATGGCCGCTATCATAGCACGTTAAGACTGGGAAACATGAGGAAATGGAATTAAATACGGATCCCGCAAATCGAATTATTTCGAGTATTCTTCAATCTGGTTGCTAGAAATCACCTCACGCTCAGACAAAATGTGAGACTTATACTACATAACGAGCGAGGAAATGCAAAATTCCAAATCACAACCATCCCTCACTTCTTAGAAGTTACCCACAGTTTAAGATGGCCTATCTTCTTAGATATCCCATGCTTCATCTTCTTTTTCGTGTCTCTCCGTTTGACGATATCCTCAAGCATACCGAACTGATCCGCATCGTACCATTCTCTCAGCAGCTCATTTGCCGTTGCTTTTCTAACATCCCCGTTCTCCTCCGTAACCGTGCACTGTTGTTGGAAGTCTGCTCCGTGTTGAAGAAGTAACTTTAAACCTTCAAAGCTCTTCGGCCTTGAATCATCTTTGAGATACCTCTCGTCCATTAAATCCTCCAAGATACGACGCCACTCCGTCATGCCCTTGAATTCGACGTTGGGATCCACACCCTGAGCCAATAGAAGCTCAAGCATTAGCATTCCTAAACTTTCCTGCTCTAGGGAAAATAGAGAACCAGCCCAAAGACCATTGATTCGGCGCAGGGACACAACCAGCGCTGGGACATGATTCGTTACTTTATGGCAAAGCTTCGGCTCTTTCGCAAATTTTTCGGAGACATAGTTGAAGACTCCACAGCAAACGCACAAGGATATAATGGCTATATCCTGATCTAAACTGTCTCCTTTCAGAAAACAACTATCTTTCCTTCTTGTGAGCTCGTATGACAAAGATTCTTTATTTTCTCGGAGTGCTGGAGCGAGAGCAGTTTGAAGATGCTCTAACAGAGAAGCTATGTCTGCTCGGAAGAGAGGATTCTGATCTACACATGGTGCATGGAAGAACATACAAATGAGCATATACAATGCAATTGGGCTAGTAGGAGTGAATTTTGCCGGGGGCGTCATTTTGGCCAAGGCTCCGAAAGCGTTGCAAACTTCCCAGTCGGCGCTGAAAGTATCGTCTAACCAAGATTGAAGCATCGACTGTGCATCTGGAGTTTTAAGGTAGTCCTTAACCGTCCTGTGTAGGAAGGTCACCTTAAATCCAATCAAATAGTCTTCGACTGACTTAGGTTCCTCGTCCTCCGCATCAAGGAGACCTTTGCTGAGCACTTTCAGCCTTCTTCTCATATTGTCTAGTCGAGAATCTAAAATTTCTGTTGCGGGTGTTTCGACAGAACACTGAAAAATGTATTTGGGTGTTCCTTGGTCGATTACCCAATACGCCATTAACGGAAGTTCTCTTACGGCGTTAACTGCGATTGTGAATATCCGAGCTGTCTGGGTTCGATATCGATTCTCCGTAGAAAACAAGATTAGTTTGAAGTAATCCCGTAGATCTTTTGGTATCTCATTCAATCGATCTTGCAAATCTCTGATGCGATCCGAGTTTGTCAGACCATCAAGCAGAGACCTAGTGACAAGAAACACCCATAGAAATACACCGTCGGCCTCGTCCACGATATTCCAGACAAAGTTAGGGCATTTGGGATCCTCATTTTGAAGTTGCTGAAATCTGGAGTTCTCGCCAAGAGTTTCCTGGACATAGAGATGGATATCATATCTTGTAAAGTCGTGGACGTAGAGCTTCCAACGCGAATCATTTCCGAAACGATCCTCGAATTCGTTCCAGGGACGACTCGACACACATGTTTTCACATTTTGAAAAGATTTCAAAATATCGACCAGTTCAACAATGTCGGCAGGTCGCCCATCGTACTCGTCGAGGCCATCCAGAAAGAAACAGAATTTCGTGTCTGATGCGGTGGAAGTCGATATATTCCTGAGGGTATTGAGAAGTGCCGGGACGGTTAAGAGCTCGTCCCGAGATTCTTTCAAGACTTTACCATCAGATGTCAATGCAATCCACTGGTCATGATAGGCCATCTGAATGAGCTCGGGACACTGACGGAGTATCTGATAAAGGATGGTTCGTAGCAAGCCCCTTTGGGATTTCTGTGATTGGTGCGTGGAGGCATTCCAGAAGTAGAAGTTTGCAATAGCAAGCTTCTTGTCGCCAGCCCACTCTTCCAAGCATCTCTTGGTTTGCTCGTGTTCTGCCACAAACTTGATGAGAGTTGATTTTCCAGAACCAGGTTTCCCCGAGACCCAGTAGACACCATCCTCTCCTTTCAGCCATTCCACAAACTTGGTAGGCGAAGCCTGATCAAAGATCCATGAGAAAGTATTCGAATGCTCTTTGGAGATTGATTCATGGCGAGACTCGATGGACGAAAATCTGAGGCTCTGGAGGATTACTTGCTCCGCAAAGTAAGCCCGACCACGACTAGCAGTATCAGACAAAACCAGCCAAGCTCCTGGAGTCTGCTCTTCCACATTCGAATTGAGTTTCTCAATCGCAGAGTTGAAATCCTCCCGAAGCTGATTGATTTCCTTCGATCGATTTGCTTCCAGGCGCGTATTCTCCACCGCCATTTCTCGAAGCCTCCTGTTAATCTCTTCTAGCTGTTCCATGCTCATGCCATCCATCAGCTGCTTGCTGATTCGATCAAGTCTTCGTTGAATGGCGTCGATGTTATCCTGTTTCCACACCGTCTTTATGGCTTGCAGGGCACTGTGCACGGTTCGGCCATCACCTTTGACCTTGACCGACTCCAATGTTTCCAGAAGCTCGTCTGCGACTTGGATGCATTGTTGACTTAGGCTGTCTAGGACCGTTTCGCTTGTAATATTCAGGCTAAAATGGCCTTTGCGTGATGTGTTGGGCGGCTTGCGTCGAGTTCTGTCGGCGAGGTCTTTTAGATTCTTCGTCAGGCCTTCCAGCTCATCGTTTTCTGAAGTTGCGCCACTAGCCGACTCGTACAGCTGTTTTGTTCTGCAGACAACCTTGGTTGAGAGATCAATGAAGGTTATGATGTTTCCTGCAAGTCCGACTGCAGTAAGTGGGTCCATGATAGTTCAACCCCCACAGTGTACTGTACTCGTCGAGATATTCCTGGTTAGATTAAGATTACGATCATGGGATGAGTGGAAAAATGCCTCAGTAAAATCGGTGCTCAGCCACGTCGATGCTCAGGCTGCGCAGCCTCCACAGTCCTGCAACTAGATATGCAAGGCGCCCTCAATTAAGCGAAGGCTACTTCTGGAGGCTGCATCACTTCAAAATTCATGCCTTTCCGTGGAGCCAAATGTTTCCATGTAGTAAAATAATATATTCGATGGCTCAAGAACACATACCTTGACCGTTTCGTTGTAGAGCAGGGTGTCTTTTAAATTTACGGTTGGAAGGTAGTCCGAGTGACTCGGTGGTTCATGGTGCGGCTTGATGAGATGCAGGTCATTCTGAGGTAGAGGTCACCGAAGTTCCTAGAACAGGAGTGAATCCTGGGTGGATAAGATTTTTGAGTTCGAAAATAGATCTTGTTAATATGTTTCTGCGTGAAATCTCGAAGTTTTTTTGCTGGCTATCACCTCTGTCAGACTTTCGCGAAGGACTCGACGAGATCTTGATGCTTCCGCATGCGTGATTCCTCAGAACTTGCTTTTTCTGCGTTTCAGAGCAGCCAGCCTGTAGGAGGTGACGCCCATCCATTGTTGGCTAGGGGGAGGCTTCTTGGAGTACGCCCAGCTTTGCGACAGCTGAAAACCTTGACCAAAACCATCTGCTAAGAATCTCAACCTCCTCGGGTGTTTTCTCGAGAAATCCTCTACAAATCTGGGGCAATTGCCAGCCCGTTTGGGTCTGTGCTGTCTGCAATGGATCCACTCAACATCACTTCGTCGATTACAGGCATTATCGCAGCAGCGACGCAGGTCTCAAACCTTCTAGAGCAGATCATAGACGCGCCCGCGTCGATCACAGCGGTGCTGACAGAGGTAGACCACATCAGGATCATCTTTTTAGCCCTACAGAAATTCCTCGACAAAGCAACCAGGTTGTTGGGCGGACGAGCTGCATTGATCCAGCTTGAAGATGTCGTGGTGGTTTTAACACAGACGGTGCTTGTATTCTCTGAGCTTGAGTCGCTGGTCAGCCCGATCTCGAATGGGAAGAAAACTTCTTACTTGGTCTGTTTTACGTGGGCACGAATACAAGATGGGGTCATGCGCTTGGTAAATCAATTACAGAGGCATAAGACATCGTTGACACTCCTATTACAGATTATTCAGTGGTAAGTAGAGAGTCACATGGGCTATCATTCAGTTAGTCGTACGAATCTAATTTCAGCTCTACCTAGTGACTCGGATATTCAAGCGCGAGAAGCCGCTTATGACCTACAGCTGCATATTGAGCAACAGGTAAAACAGGATGTGGATCTCTCAAAGCGTCTAGAGAGCATCCAGCTACCGGCAGATTCAATTGGGGATGAAAATAAGGCCGGTTTGGATACCGATAACTCTGAAATTCCCAGATCAACAAGAGATCTAGATACAGGACCACAGATTCTGGTTCCCGTGGCTGGCAGTGAGCCTGCTTTCCAAAAGCAGCTACAAATAGAGAGAGATGGGAATCGTAAGCCCCGAGAGTACTTACTAGAAGCATCCACCATCCAACAGCATTCTTTCAATCTGGTACTAGCTTCTACAAGAGTGTATAGCAGAGTAAAGGTTGGCAATATCGACGCTGTATCTTCAATATCGAGCACTAGATCTCGAGGTTGGTCCATCCTCTCTGGGGTGAGTCTCACAGATATATCTATTATCTCTGTGATTAAATTACCTCTGCATGAGCCGGAATTGGTTAGGTTCCGTCGACTTACATCAGAGCCTTTGACTGGACCTCCCGAACTCGCGGAACACAAGGCATATGCGCTCCAGCCAACTTTAGACTTGGAAATACGAAATCGCCATGGCCTCTTGGCATCGGAACCTCTGATTGATAGGAAACATGTTAGCCCTGCCGCAAAGAGGATAAAGTGGGAATTGGAATATCTAGAGAGGGACCCTCCCAGTTCCTGTTCGGCTGGTCTGATTGATGACAATATAGTAAGTTTACGCTCAGTAAAGACCACTGCAGAAATCTAATCCAGTAACAGTATTACTGGAAAGGAACAATTATGGGCCCTGTGAGCTTGGCTCCCCTATCTAAGCTCACACTCTAACCAGTTGTCCAGTCACACACCCCCTACGCCGGAGGGGTATTCCTTCTGAGCATCGAGTTTTCTTCCGACTATCCATTCAGGCCTCCCAAAGTCGCGTTCATGACGAGAGTGTATCTTCCCAACATCAACTGCAACGGAGCAATCGCTTTAAACATCTTAAGAGACGAGTGGAGTCCTGCATTGACAATTGCAAAAGGTGGATATCTTGCCGAAGCGTTCTTACATATAAGACAATTGCTGACACGATTAGTTCTACCGTCAATATGCTGGTTCTTAGATAACCCCAATCCGGACAACCCTCTCGTGCCAGAAATTGCTCACATTTATAAAATGGATCATCAACGTTACGAAGACACGGCGCGTGAGTGGACAAGGAAGTACGCTCGATAACTCTGGTCACGTTCGTGCATGTCTAGAACATATACTGGTACATATGCTTCTATATTCCATATCAAGGGTTTGGGATAACTCTCGCTTCTCATTTAGTCTCCTTTGGGATGGGTGTGAAGGCTTTAACGTAGCTAAGTCACTCGCTCTTGAGATCCACCATCACTTCATACAATCGAATCCTCAACCCTTAAGTTTTAAGAAGTCATTTTAATTGCTGGCCGAGTGGGCGTTGATTGAGAAAGGATAGATGACACTAGCTAGTCTGCATCCCCTTGGTAAAACTTGCGAGCCTTCCCATAATTTATTAACGTCATCTCAGACATACTAGGTTTTCTGATGCAACTGAGTTGCCGCCGTTTAGTGATAACTCTAGCAATAAGAGAGTCAGTGAGGTACATAGGTGAGGAATGTGAAGTTAGAAGCCCTTCAGGTACCGCCGTCACTTGTCCTTCGGTCGGGCTGTGCCTGCGGGCCCACCTTTGTGTCTCGGCTAAATAGCTGCTCTAACGCCGTTTAAAGAAAGCCCTGGGACTTTTGATTCCCTCCTTCACAAGAAACCCAGGTTACTCCAAGTTTAAACTTTGACATGACAGAAAAACAAGCAGTCACTCATACCTCTTCGCTTGGAAAATGGGGTTTTACCATCCATCCCACTATTGCGGGCCCCCATTTGGAATTTATCTAGCGTCTCCAAGTCAAGGTCGGACATTTCCGTTACTCGATGACGCACTCTGCGGGGGCCAAATTCACGAAATGTCGCCCACGTCTCTGGAGGGACTGCGAGAGGGACAAAGATTATTGGAAATATTGCTGAGGGGAGTGGAGCGGACTGGCCACAGCAAATTGTTACCAACGCGTCGAAGGGACCTGACTCTCGTCCTGGTTCCCTCAGAACGGAAGCTCCTGGGCTATTATCATGGTTAAGAAAGGATTCGACAGATTTTTGCTCGGCAAAATGTGAGGTACTCCGTCTTGACGGATGACGGGCAGTATATTTACGTTCAGCCCAAAGGAGTTTCATGCCCGGTCCTCAAACCGGTTTGGCGCTTCAAGGAGGATCGTGGAAGCAAATTCCACAAGATGATATGGAGTATTTCTCTCATATGAACTTCGAGGCCGGCAAAGGCCCATACAGTTGGATGAACAGTGTTGCCATTAGATGCATAGCATCAGTTAATGGAGAACTTATCGTTGACTTTTGGCGGTTGAGGGATTTTCCAGGAGTAGAGGCTGAAGAGGTTGTCGCGACCCCAGACGAAGTACGAAAAGAAAAATAGTAGAACATAATGTTGGCATTATATCATGACTATGTGGAGAGTGCACTGTATTCTTACGGCGAGACATGATAACGAACAGAAACCTGCTCGAAGAATGAGATAAGTAGATTATTACATCTTTATTTATGTACAAAAGGATATACAGAAAGGGGTTGAGGGTAAGGGGGCGGAAAAGTGGTGCATACCAGGTATAGAAAATTGTGAGTATGGGGGTCAGGGGCTGGACAGCCAAGCGAAGCTGAAAAGGTGCATCACCAATGGGAGATCAGACGACCCCCAGTGGCAAAGCATTGACGTGGAATCGTTCATATGACATGAAATTCCATTCATCTCACCGGATTAGAGAGAACTCAATTCCAATGTCTCACCATAAGAACCTGCCCATAGCCTCATCCCACAGCATGTGTCCACCTTGACCACATGCACTCTCAAGCCACAGAAACGACTCCAAAATATCCTCAGCATCACCCCAATCACCTATCCCCTGCTTTCTCATAAGCCCACCGAGCTGCGATGCAAACCAGACTCTTTCCGGTTTATCCAATGCAGCTATCCCTCCCAGAGCCACCATCCACAACAACACACCATCCAAATCAGACCCACAACTTTCGATGTTCAGAACTACAAGCGCTACTTGGAGAAGCGTGACCAATTTTTGCAGCACGCCGTGAGAATTGGGGACCGGGTAGACCACAGCAACGCCATAGATGAGGGCTGTCAGGCGGCAACACTCGTAAACATTCTTCTTCTCAACTCCCTCCTCTTTAGGTCTGAGATTAAGTTCATCAAATGTTGGCAGCAGCAGCAAGCTATGCTGAATAGCCGTCCTCGTTCTATGGACCGTTCCAAGATATCGTCCGAATGGTTTGCCTTGAAGATGAACACCGATCGCATGGGTCAAGGCGCCAATCGAATCAAAAACCTCAAGCATTGAGTCTGTGATACCGTATGATCTGAGTGACCAGAAAGCGGAGGCTTGTGTTTGGATTAGCGGCCACGGGGGCGAGATGGCCCAGACGCGGATGGAGGTGATGAGGTTTACAAGGCGACGGAGCTGGGGCCAGCCTGGTTTTGTGAGGGCATTGGTGGCTGAAATGACATCTCCTCTATAATGAACGAGTCAACTGTAAACTTGAATGTAGAAAAAGGGGAGAAAGGATTAGACCGCAACTCACGATACAATAATCTCCGCCAAGCCATGTAGTTCAAGCGTTTCCAGCCCGCCTCGCATTATAATGATATCCGCAACGGCTTTTGTATGCTGCGGCACAAACTTGAAATTCCCATACACGTTCAGCCAGCCCAGACTTTGGAGTGGGGAATTGAATGGGTTCCGCTTTCCTTTCTTGCCGATAAATACTTCTTGTGAAGCGAGAATCAAGATGGCGAGGATGACTTCATCTCGTAAGGCCAGGTTTGGGTCTGACAGCGCGGCGTTTAGCTTTTGAATGACAATTAATTTGTGTGAGAGAGGTTTTGGGGCGTTGGGGTATATGGCAGAGTGGCGCATGTAGTCGAGATGGTTGGAACCGGAGTAGATTAATGCGTGGAATAGAAGGGGCATGCGTAAGCTGGAGGTGAACCAAGCTTTTGAGAGGGGATTAACTTCGCCGGGTGGCGCGTCATCTGGCCAGAGACCGGGTAGCGTGTAAGTGACAGCTGGAGGAGTGTCAGCTTTTCTGTAGATGAAATTGGAATTGAAGGGAGAGAGGATGTGAATGCACTCACCGTGGTCCAGCAGTTCTTGTGCGTAGTTGCTTGTCTCATCCATTGGTAGACTTGAAAATGGATCGATTCTACCAGCCCCAAAAATCCCAACGGGATTCGACTTTGCCGGGATGCGTTTCGTTGGAATCAGACTGCTCTGCTCCTTTTGGTTTATTGGTTTGTGACCTGGTTTATCCAGGGGCAGTCCACAAGCATGGCAGTGTGCGGTCCCAAGCCCTTGAGGTTCGACTGATTCTGAGCTTTTAATAAATTCACGGCTTTGAATTGTCTTGCTCGGCGATTCTGTAAACTCAATCAATGTTCTGGCCGCAGGTAAGGAACTTGAGCTACTCGGGGAAGCCTGGAGTATCTTTGGAACACTTGTCGGACAGTTTCGGTGATGCTCCGAGCCTTTGATTGTGACCGAGTCCAGGCCTTGAGTCATCAACGGAGCGTATCTCGGTAGTCTTTCAGCTCGTTTTCTCGGCACCTTATGCGTGAGACCAAATTGCTTGGCAGAGACTTTTCGGACATGAGCCCGGACATCGCTACGGTTTCCGGACTTATATCTGGGGGCACCGCTCGACTCGTTTACGAACAAGAAAGTAGATTGCTCAGAAGTGTTTGATGATTCTCCTGCTTTGGAACGAGCCGAAGTCGCCGGGGCAACTGCGTTACTCATCTTGAGGCGATCGTCTCCGGCAAGACTGCGGCTCCCCAGGATATTTGCTCTGCAGGCTATTGGCACTAGTTCTGCCGGGCTGTTTGGCAGTGGACAGCTTTATCCCCCGTACCCGGGGTTGAGCGGCTCAGCGGCGAGAGGATAAAGCCGGGGGAAGTTTGCTGGGCCACCTGCTTGCATCGTCAGCAACTAGGCTTTGGATCACAGAGCCATACCGAACAAAGTGCGGTTGAGATTGGACTCTCGAGTCGGAATGGTGGGGGACCGGGAATTGGTGTGAATAATCGACTTGCAGTGTAAATCACGTGATGTTAAACTTCCTCCCAATCAGGGGGATGCCTTGTAAAAACGGAAGGAGGAAGTTCCTAAGGTTGTACTCGTAAGGCGCTTTTTCTACGCAAATTCTCTTCTTGCGAGATTGTGTCGTTATGTAACTCATGTTTATGCTAAAGGGGACGTGTGATGGAAAAGACGGCGTGAAGATTGAGGGAGTTCATTATCCTCGGAGGACTTGATGTGCTTTTGATCATCAATTTAGTTAAAGCTGGAAAAAAAATAAGAGAATCAATTCATGGAAGCCAAATACTCCATAAAACATCAATACAATATAGGTTGCCTCTATCAGAGGGTAGATTTTTCGAAGCGTGATAAACTCTCGATTTTCGTCTCGCAATTGTAGGGAAGAGGAACTTAAGCAAATGTATGAAAAAGGACGAGAGAAAACCAAGGCTGAAAGTTTCCTTGCCCTGCCGTTCCATCGCTAGAAATTGTCGCAGGCCTGATTGAGATTTCTAGTCCGTGACACTTATCTGGGGGTTGGAGAGGTCGAGAAAGGCGTCATCACGTGTGTAATCCCTGCTGGTTCGGGTTCGGGTCTAGGAAAAACTTTATTCCGTACGGACTCTTTCACTTCTTCTGGCCGAATATTCTTCTTTTGACAGGGAAGCGATTGACGATGGCAGCGGACACGGAGATACCCCGAACATAGATCGCATGCATTACGGACATCGGAGGATGGATCATTGCCTGTTGAGCCCCGTTTCTCCGGCGAGAGCATTTGAATATAAACAGCTCGAGCTCTCCCTTGGCTACCATCTATCCTTCATCCTTTCTATTTCATTCATAAGCAATAAATCCTCATTCAACATACAGACTTGACCAACATTCGCCAGGACGAAAATGGCACCTCAACCCAAAATCTCTGCCTTCTCTGCTGCATTCCCCCCCGCCCCAACCTTCACAGATGCCAATCTCCCATCTCAGAAAGGAAAAGTAATCATCATCACCGGTGCAGCGTCAGGCGTTGGTTTCGAGCTTGCGAAAATGCTCTATCTCGCAGGAGGAACGGTGTACATTGCCGCTCGCTCGACTTCTCGTTGCGAAGGAGCCATCTCGAGAATCCTCGAGCAGACAGAACACACAGAAAGCGGTAAAGGGAAGGGAAAAGGGAAACTGGAAAGCATTGTTGTCGATTTGGCGGACCTAGCGACTGTGAAGCTTGCTGTGGAGAGTTTCTTTGCGAAAGAGCAGAGGCTGGATGTTCTTGTGCACAACGCGGCTGTTATGACGCCGCCTGCTGGGTCGAAGGACAAATTGGTTCGTTATTATATTAACCATTTCCCACTCTCTTGGGTGTTGTTGGGCTGATCAATGGCTGGGGTAACAGGGCCACGATCTCGAAATTGGTACGAATTGCCTTGCGCCATATCTCATGACTCTCCTCCTTGAACCGATCCTCATCCGAACTGTGAAGATGGCTGGGACGCCCGAAGGAAGCGTGCGGATTGTGTGGATTACCTCGCTCTTGCATGCAGGTAGTCCGTACATGAAGTTTGAGGATGACGGGACACCGGTGGTGTTGGCGAAATTGATGGATAATTATATGCAGAGCAAAGTTGGTGCTGCGTGGCTAGGGGATAAGTTTGCGAAACGGTTGGGAGACCAGGGGATTTTGAGCGTAGTGAGTATCCCTTGGGTTGGCTGGAGGTGAGTGTAGCTGATGAGTAGTAGAGTTTGCACCCGGGGTTGATGAGAACGGAGTTGCAGAGGCATTGGCCTTGGATTGGTCGCTTGATTATGGTAAGTTGTCCCCACGCCATCAAATTTAGAGGAGGGAATGCTGACGAAAATATGTTGTAGCGTATCCTCTTCAATAAGGGACCGGTGTATGGAGCATATTCTGAATTGTATGCCGGATTCTCGCCTGAGATCACCAAGAAGGAAAACGGCGGACATTTGATGGCTTGGGGTCGAAAGGCACATCTTCCAAAGGAGCTCGAGGATGGATTGAAAAGTGAGGCCGAGGGAGGTACTGGTGCTGCGGAGAAGTTCTTTCAGTATTGCAATACGGAGACGAAAAAGTTTCTTTGAGGGGGGCTTTGACTGGGGTGACTAGTGTACTATTAGCTCTAGAAAGTGATTTAGAAATTGTTGTAGTCGTCGTTTTCGGTTGTGAAGTCTCCCACGATGTCCGGCCAAGCCTGACCAGCGTCATCTTGTGGTCGAAGTTGAGTGTCAAACATTTCCTGTTTAGTGTTAGCTCAGCGACTTAGATCAAGACATGGTGGATGTCTGGCGCGGGCTACAAAGTAAAAAGGACGGCATACCCAATCGAAGTCAGTGGGCACATCGAACATGGCGCCAAGGGGATCCATTTCCGCTGATGTGAAGTCAAATTTCGCAGCTACTCCAAGTCCTGAAGAAGGTGTCGTGTCCTCACTCGAGCTTGCTACTAAGTTTGCACTTGGCTGAATAGCGTCAAAAATTTGCCTATGGGCGGTTGTTTGATCTAAGAACGATTAGTTTGGAAATGACAAGATGAGTACATTCATACCATTCAACGACAAACTCGAGACCCCATCGATCCTTCTCCCTTGAGCAGCACCAGAGGTGGATGTTGGCGCACCGGTCGACGATAGACCGACCCCAGTTCCCGATTGCACTTTCTTCAGCATTATCCCAAGTACCATTGCCGCTTTCTTCGACTCCGCCGAGACGGTCCATTCCTGGTTCCAAATTGCGCGAGACTTCACAAGAGCATTGACCCTTTCTTGTCGGTCGCCGGAGCTTCTAGTTCCACGGGAGAGGCTCAGATAGACTATCATCGCAGCCAGAAGAAAGTCGTGCATTGATAGAGAAGATAGAAACCATCGATCACGAGATAGTTGACCCCCTGGGAGAGCAGCCTCATGCACCATCGATTGACAGCGGAGAAGTTCCATCGCAGCCTCTAAGCTGACCCGCTGTGAGAAGGCGAACTCCGGATTGTTCTCTGCTCTCATCAGATGTTTGCGATGCAGCATGCATCTACTCTTCTGAAACAGTATAGCAACACTGAATCGTCTGATAGTGGTAGCAGGAGAGTCTATTACTGAAGGGCCTCTGGGATCGAGAAGGAAAGCCGGGGGTATTTTCTGATATGCAATTTGCAGGTCTCGATCCAAAGTCATGACTTCCTGGTACTCTGGAAGCGAGAGACGATTCGCTAAAGCAACAATTCTTCCTACCACAATGCATAACCTGCTCTTGCAGATCGAGTAAGACATTGGGGTTATTTCGGAATCTGGTCTGGAATTGGGCAAGACGGCGGAGTCTTCATCGAAATCCTCATCCTGGAAGTTTCCCGGCAGAAGAGTATCACTGTCGATAGCTTGAATTGTTCCTGGAAGGCCAATGTGAAAACTGGTGAGCAAGTCAAGTTGAAGCAGATGATGCCACAGTCGCCGTCGGATTTCTGCTTGGAATGGTGTTATGTTCCCTCCCACCTTGGCTGAGTCTCGATGGAGACCCATCCGTAATGCAAGGCGAGTGGCATTGCCCACAAGGAGAAATGATTGAACTTGATCGTCTTTGTTGACCAGAAACTCGGACTCCATATATATAAACATGGTTTCGAGGGTGTAGGGGCCAGGCTTGGTATAGTTGGAAAGAACCAAGCATTGAATGCAACACTCGCGATATGTCCTGGCCGTTTCCATGGCGCTTGCGCGGTTGACCTGGCTGACTTCACTAGCTCCTAGTGCAGCAAGAGTTGCAACTATCATGATGGAGTACAGCAGGCCAAGGTAAACGACAGGAGTGCTTTCAGGGTCGGCCCAGAAATTTCGATACTGTGATGGAGTCAGTAACCGGGATAATAAAAGTTGCTGTGCGGAATTCATTGTGTATTGGAGGGTTGCGGATAATGGACGACGCAGAGTGTGTAAGATGGAGCATATGAAGAAGAAAAGATGCAATGAGGACGAAACTCGAGAAGTTCTGTCGGAGATTCTCACTCGAGATATGTTTAGCTAGAATAGAGACTCCTTTGCCTGTAAGGTAATAGAGATAATCTGACATACATTTCTCTGAAATGTTGGTCGGTGAAGGATGGCTGAAAGTATATCAGCATATGAAAGTCATGCAGTTTGCAGGTATGGAACATACGCAATGCGGGACTATTAGAATTAAAGTATCGAGACACAAGAAGATCCACAGCCGTGCGCCGTGGCAAAGCTGCAAGAAGCTCGTTCTTTGTCGTCGGTGATTGAGCATTGAAGATGAGTGAGGTGTACGATTTGACGTCTTCCTCTTCGTCTTGCTCGTTTTCCTCGTCGAGGTAACTTTTCATTTCGTCGATCTAGAGCTTGTTAGCTGTTGTTGAGAACATGTTGGGGAGTCTCACGTCTTCCAGGATAGCAGCCCAATGAGTCGCTCCAACGTACGTCGACTCGCTTGATCCGAGAAGGACCTGGCCCGAGGATGCCGCAGAGGTTGCTGCGGCGTCATTCTGGTGATAGTGTACGAAGTCCGCACCGGGGATGGAGGGGCTGTTCGAGAACGATTTTCTACAGCCGTTGGGGGCATTCTGGTCGATAGGTGGAGCGGACGGGCTCTGCCCCGTCATTACATCCTTGACGAGGGTCTCGAGATGTCTCAGTCGGTTTTGCATGCTCACTGCTGGCTTCTTCCGAGCAGCAGGAGATGGGAAAGTACATAGGGAAGCTCGTCCCTTCTTCACACATTGCGAGCAGTTCGGCTTCTGTCGATCGCATTTCAACTTGGCTTGGCGACAGTTCGTACAGCTGAGTTGCGTGCGGTTCCTCTTGTGTGGTGGTTGCTTCGGGGGCGAGAGAGATGGTGTTGCCTCATCACACTCCGTGAATAGTCCTGCAGGTGCAGGAGGAGACAGGACGGTTTCCATCGTAGGTGTGTTGAAGAGTGAAGAGTTGACATCGAGGGAGAACGTTGTGAGTTGAGAAGCTTACCTAAGCAGTCATCCTCAGGAGACCAGCTGCGATATGGGAAACTCAGGTCCCAGTTCATCTATAGCTTCGATAATCAGATAAGTGTTTGGTTTATTGAATAGTGTTAAGCTTCCTGAGATGATTTCTTCGTCCTTTCTCAGTGGATTGAAGGACTTCACGTGATACGGTGTCACATGATGTCATCCACACTGGTGCCTTCCCACAAGAACACTGCGCTTTAGAAGCGAGATCAAATCTAGCTATTTGTTCGAATGTTCCTGAAATCTTTACCGGCAATCTAGAGCTGAAGTACCTATGGAACCACGGTTATACAAATGGTTGAACAGTCAGCGTGGGAACGTAAGGGCCGTTGGAGAGTCTAGAGAACCACGTTTCCTTAGGTTGGGATGCACTAAAGCGCATGTCTCGATATGAAACCTTCTCGTTAATATCTGTGTTGTGATAGTACGGGATAAAGTAGAAGAAACTTGTACACAAGTGGAAATCGCTCTTATTCGATTCGTAGGGTCTTCGTCACAAGATCTTCATCCAAAGGACGATGCCCAAACCTTGCTCCTATCCCAACCCTCCGATAACAAGAAGAGGCCGCTTCCACAAGAAGCATAAAATACCAGACGACACGACGACAGGGCATTGTCCGTTCCGCATCACCCTCGTATAGTCACTTTATGGTTACATAATGAGAAACGAGAACAGATGAAAGGCTCCGGAAGAAGAGGTTGTTCTGCTTCCCGCCATCGAACGCTACCCAATTCAGAAGTCCTACTTTAGACCCATCGAGGATGTAGAGGCCATGTATTGGAGGATCGAAACTGAATTGCCCGGCAGGCCCCTGGATCTGGGGGCCATGACTCCTTGGAGATCCATCACTTCAGCTCGGATGGTCAAGAAACGTGAGTCCTGTGCGGGGCTTGAATCTAACAGGGTAAGGGGCGCAAAATTGTCCACGAGTTGGAGGAGAGGTGTGGATCCAGCAATATGGCGTGGAAATAGAATGCTTCATTTCCATCGGGCCTAAGACCAAGATGGTGGCCTCGGTGGACCGTCATAATCTAGCCCATAGAAGACCTCCTGCGGTGAGTTATCTGCAGCAACCCATAGGAGACCCTGATGCAAAGACTTGCTCCAGAGCCCGAAGAGGTATTCACGAGCGAAATCGTAGCTTGCAACAAATCGGGCTATACCGGCTACGGCAGGTAGCCGGTCGCGGTCGAAAGTGAGAGCGCAAATGTTGTATCTTTCAACCAACTTGTACCAGTCCGCCATTGTTGCGACCACATTTTGAACCACCAATTTGTCGTCTCTCCAAGGCTGGTGAGTCCAAGGCGGAGGGCTGGCGCCCGCATCGACTGCGTGGACCCCTGAAACATCTTCGAAAAAGACATGATGTCGAGTAAAGTGAAGAATGCGGCGCGATAGTATACGTTCTTGAAAGACCCACCCTCTCCGAGTCAGAAAACTCTCGTTGACCTGCTCTCTGAAACACCGCCCAAGGATAAGCTTCGAGACGTCAGCCTCTGAGCCGAGGCCGAGGAGGTAACTTTAGTAATGGAACTGGCTCCAATGTGGCAGTTAAAGACCCTTCATTGTCATCTTTTGTACCATGTGCTGCTATTGTGCAAGTAGACTCGGAGTAGATCGATGACATCTTCGGTGCCTCCCGCAGCCACGCTTGTAAGTCATCTCGAAGGATACACAATGCATCAATCCAAAGAAACTGATAGCCGAGTTTCCTAGTGACTGTGACGACATCTTGAAAGGTCTTTGGCAGAGATACAAAAGGAATGTTGTCATGAAAGGACTCGGATGATTTACGGTTTAGTGTGAATTGCTGACTTTCACCTCAACGGTGACTAAGGGTCAGGTACTCTCCCGTTGAACCAACCTCGGGAGAAATCAGACGGATAGGAGCTGTGAGAGGGTCTGGGCGTGACTGAAATCGAGCTAGTAATTCCCGTGGCTTTTCGTATTTCCCCAAGTCGAGTACCCTAGTGCGAAGCAAAGACTGTTGTTGTTGCAAGCCCAGTCCAGTTCCTTGTCCGGAGAGACTACTGGTCAGCCAGGAACGAGCGAAGCTAAATGCTTTACCATCGTGATCCCCTTCAGGCAAGTATTAGCAACATTCTCTTCTAAGACAAAATGGTTCAGCCAACCAACCTACCAGAAATAAAAAATGGAGTGCCTATCTTCAAAATGACTACACATTCCATTGTAGCATTCCCACAACGGGCCTCGATGACTGAGTCAAAAAAAGTTGTTGTTTATTAGTTGAATGGAATTCCAATGCGCTGGAATTTCCGTGTCCAAAGAGCGAAGCTGAAACGAGGTGGTTTGACCTGGAATATCAGGAGCCGATGGAAATTGTGAGCAGATTTCATCATCCAACCGCTTCATGTCTCTAGTTTCTCTCTCAAAGCGGGCAGAGAAATGAGTGCGAAACTAAGCTCGTAGTGCGCGGCAGGGCTTGCACCAAAATGCTCCCTGCCTGAGATCGTTGTAGCTCTCCCATCGCCCCCAATGACCGCAGATGTACCCCGGGGCGGCAGGAGTTAACGTCGAGGCCCTCGAAGGGGTCGATATATATAAGAGTAAGCAAGAGGGACAAGCTCCACTCAAGTCTGGCCCATCTGCTGTCCGTCTGGCTGGATATGGAGGCAACAGCCAATTGACTCAGAGCATCGGAAATAAAATCACCGCTGCAGAGCGCTCTTTTGGCTGTGATCAGAGCAATTGTGAGAAAGGCCAGAAGGCTTCTGTGCCGGATCGCGCAATTGATTGAAGACTGAAGATGCCAGGTCCAGCTGATGTGATCGAGTCAAGTACATGTCGTTTCAATTGCGGCTGAGCAAGCCCTCCACCCTGTTTGGTGGCTGCAGTGTGTTTTCCCGATAGCCAACAGAATCATCTTTCCTGACAAGTCTACAAGATTAGCAAGGATCACAAAAGAATAACAAGTGAAGTCGTACACGGAAGCCGACACTAAGGAAAGTGAGGTGCGATGTTTTGACCATACACGTGATGCTGATCACATGACTTATCTCCCCACAGCGCCTTCCTAAAATGGTATGGGCGAGATAAAGTACCCATCGGGGAATTCTTCGGTCGACCATACTGTCTCTTTCTCGAACAACTTTGTTCCAACCTCAAGTGAAGTTTTGAGGGAGATAACTGAACATTCCACCCCCTATGTTGTGGGAGTTCATTGTCCGGACGAGGGAAATCGTGCTGCAGAAACCTGACCTTCAGCTGCGGCTGCTGGTATGATCCCCACGTCGCCAACTCGGATTCCGCCGGTCGCTGAGGATCCAATGATCCAATTCCAACCGCTCGTTGTCGAAACTCCTGATTTTCCTTCGCAATTGATGATCGATACTCACCTTCCTGTTTTGTGTTCGGGAGGCTTTCCGCCAAGCGGCGCATTCGAGAAGTTCGAGAACACGGCGTGCAGACAGGCCCGGCGTTGGCTGGCGGCGACTCCAGTGAGCATCGTCGGTTTCAGCCAGCGTCCAGCCCTCACCGTCATGCCTGCTGCCACGGTGTCATCCATACCTCAGTCCTCGGCTCACCAACTTCTTTCTTCAGTTTTCATGACAGCCTGCAATATTCGCCCGGACGGGTCGCATATTCACGGAGCGCGGTACGTGGACCGCTAGACGGCAATTGTGGCAAATGCCTGCCGATTCGACTACTATCGCCGAGTTAGACCTTTCTTTGACCGTGGGAGAGCGATGGGTTACTACAGTACGAGGGTAAGAGGCCGGGGGAAACGTCCACACAAGCCTTCCTCGCTTTGGCGTGATCGCCCATTCCTCCATTCCTTCTCCTTGGCGCAGTCTTCCCGCATGGACTTCCGAGTGGCCTCGGTGCCTTCCCCGCAATTGCGGGCCAACGAAGTGTGGTGGCAACCACCCGACCTCCGAGTGGTGCCACTGCCACTGCCAACTGCCAATGCCAATGCCAATGCCACGGCCACGAGAACCCTCCCCCAAACCGCATCTTCGATGTCCACGTCTAATCCAGTTTAAAACGTCCGATTTATTTGCTTCTTATGCTATCTTCGACGAAACAATTTGTCCTGGCTTATCCATCCCCAACACTCAGATGGCGTCCTGGTGTTATGTACGGTAGTACCTCGACTCGTATGTTAATATATCACATGCTAGTCTTGTGCCACTAGGAACCTCCCCCATTGATTGCGAAGGTGCAATCGCCACCACATCATTGGCTTGTGTCTTCTATCAACCTGCAAGGAGACGGATTCTCCTTGCCTCAAGTTTTGGTGATGGAGTTACACAACCCAGCGTCCCTCATACAGCCTGTGCGTTCCAATTGGCTGCAAAATTTTCCCAGCCTTCATCAACTGCCACTACTAGCCGAAACCTATTTGGGTGGCTGAACGCCGAGCGCAAATCAAAATCGTAGCAAAATTAATGTCACGCAGGGAAGCCCTTTCTTCGGTCCTTCTAGCTCCGCCCCCCTTGCCCCTCGAGTCGACTTCCCTGAGCTTCCTTATCTGGACCTCCCACACATCGACGCTCGAGTCTGGAGTGTAACTGGGCCAGGATCGACGGAGGCCTAGGGCGAGATAGGAAGGGGAAGCCTTCGAGGGGCGCGAGGCTGATCAACGGCTTGGCCGATAGCCAGGATTATGGCATGATTCCCCTTGGATTTTTGGCAGTTGGGAAAAAGAAGGAGCTAGGGGATTGCCGCTATCTTTGTGGTAATCACTGGATGGTGCAAGGGATTGCCAACATTTTACCTTTACCAGTGGCAGGGTGAATGGGAGAGGTGGTGCGGGCTGTTGCATCTTGAGTTTCGAAGCGGAGCATATAAAGCTCGACGCATGACCCACCCCAAATATACGACACAGCGTAACACGCAGCTTCCCCTCCCCACTCCTTTCCATCGCCCACTTCAACCTTCATCCAAGCTGGGACAATGCCTACCAACATTGACGACGCCGCCGCAGGCGCAAAGCTTGACCCATCTCTTGCTCAAGGCCCCGACTTTAGACACGAGGGCCCGGCTTCTGACCACGCCACGACCCTTCCTATGGTGTACGAAGGACAACCGACTGAGCTTCCCCATCGTGCTAAACATGGAGGAAAAGATGCCACTGGCTACTACGACACTGAGACCGGCGAATTCCCAACTGAAGAAGAGTTGCATTCGCTTCGTCGAGTACCTGGCCACGTTCCGTGGAAGGCATTCGCTCTCGCCTTCGTAGAGTTGTGTGAACGATTCTCGTACTATGGAACTACGGTAGTTTGTAAGTTAAAGTCCATTGTGACAGACAACCTGTCGCTGACAATTGCCAGTCACCAACTACATCCAACAACCACTCCCGAAGGGCTCTCGCACTGGAGCCGGTCATGATGGCCAATCCGGGGCCCTGAATTTCGGCCAGCGAGCTTCAACTGGTATTGGAACTTTCAATCAGTTCTGGGTCTACGTTATGCCCCTCTTCGGTGCATGGGTTGCAGACGCGTATCTTGGACGGTACAAAACGATTTGCTGGGCACTTGCCATTGCCATCACCGGCCACATCATCCTGACTGTTTCTGCTATACCGACTGTCATCGTCCACTCGAGCAACTCTCTTGCTTGCTTTGTGATTGGCTTGATCATTATGGGCATTGGCACGGGTGCCTTCAAGTCCAACATCTCCCCCTTGATTGCCGAGCAATTGCCCCTAACCAAGATGATCACTCGCGACCTCCCGTCTGGCGAGCGCGTCATTGTTGATCCTACAGTCACGCAATCCCGAGTTTACCACTACTTCTACCTGTTCATCAACATCGGCGCCCTGGTTGGCCAGATTGGAATGGTGTATGCCGAGAAATGGGTTGGCTTCTGGCTTGCCTTCCTCCTCCCCACCGTTCTGCTGTGTGCCTGCCCCCTCGTCGTCCTCTGGGGTCGCAACAGGTACATCCGTACACCACCCGCCGGATCCGTTCTCGGCAAAGCAAGCCACCTCTTCCTTCTTGGCAATAAAGGCCGCTGGCACTTCAACCCCGTCACGACCTACAAGCACCTGCACGACGGCACATTCTGGGAGAACGTTAAGCCCTCCAAATTCGATCCTGCAACTCGCCCACAGTGGATGACCTTCGACGATGCCTGGGTCGACGAAGTTCGCCGCGGCTTCAACGCTTGTTCTGTCTTCCTTTGGTTCCCCCTCTACTGGCTCACCTATAACCAGCTGAACAACAACCTGGTCTCGCAAGCCGCCGTCATGAAGCTCAATGGGCTCCCCAACGACGTCCTCTCGAACCTCGACCCCTTCGCGCTCATCATCCTGATCCCGATTTGCGACCTCTTCCTCTGGCCCTGGCTCCGAAAGATGAAGATCCAATTCACGCCAATCAAGAAGATCACTTGGGGCTTCTACACCGGCGCCATGGCCATGGTCTGGGCGGCCGTCATCCAGGCTTACATCTACAAAAAGTCAGAGTGCGGCCACAACGCCTCGGGCTACCTCGCCGACGGCGTGACGCCCTGCGCACCAGTTGACATCAACGTTTGGGCCCAAACCGGCGCCTACGTCCTGATCGCCATCTCCGAGATCCTCGCCTCCATCACCGGTCTCGAGTACGCGTTCTCCAAGGCACCGAAGAACATGCGATCTCTCGTGATGTCCATGTTCCTCTTCCAGTCCGCCCTTTCCGCCGCCATCGGCGAAGCCTTCGTCTCGTTGTCTGCGGATCCGCTGTTGGTGTGGAACTATGGCGTTATGGGCGTCCTCTCAGCTATCGGCGGCACGATCTTCTGGTTCCAGTATAGAGACCTAGACAAGGAGGAGGACCATCTGAATATGTTGCCTGATGGCCATCTGGGCCGGGAGGTCGATGAAGAGACGCCGACGAAGGTATTGAGTGAAGAGAAGCATTTGGATCACGCTGAGGCGACGGCTCATGCTGGTTAAGGGCGGTAATTAGTTGGGATGGGATGGGATATGATAGCATAGGATAGGAGAACTTTTCTCTCTGCGTTGATAATACCCCGAATGAATCGGGAGGGGAGGACAGGAATGAAACAGAAGATACCACTTTGTCGTAATGAGCTCTGCTCCACTTTTTGCTGGCATTTGCCATAGGAACCATAATCATATCATGATTTTCACATACCTGTTCCCCTCGCATCTCTTACCGTGCATAAATCGTCCCTCGATTCTTTGCGTCTTGAAAAGTAAATTTCCATTTCGATATATCGTGTCCATTCATTGTAACTTTATCTTGCCCTCGCTAGCAATCTTCTCAAAACAACGAATACTCTTCACACCACCCCCCTCCCTCTTCACCTCATCCTTCGTCCTCGCTCTCCGGTTCCAAATAAGCGTCGGCGTAGCCTGGAAGACCGTTTTCGGTCTATCCTTCCCTGTTTCTTGTTAGCCCTGCCTAAATCTCTCATACTCCAAAATTTGTCCTCTCTCAATGTCCTCTTTGTTTGGGGAGGAAACGAGGGGGTAGACATACCATCGCCACCGTCACCACATCCTGCCACGCCCCAGACTTCACAATGGCCTGTCCCAGATTCGAGGGTGATGGAGCCCACGCCGCCGTCTTTCAGCACGTTGTAACAGCTTCCAAAGAACCCCTCGACAGAAAAGTAGTTTCCCGAGAACTCGGGCCCGGCGAAGAGTATCGCTAGTCTGCTGACGGACGGTTAGATGAAATGCTGCTGGGATGAGGAGGGGTTGTGCGGGAAAGGGGAAGTGGGGAGCTGGAGATCGATTGGGGGGATGGAGGATGGAGGATGGAGAGGGAGGAACCAAGTACCTTGGCTGCTTCGTCAACTGGATCCTCCCCTCGACGCCCACTCCTCGCAGTCCTAGCACAAGCAAAAGTGCGGCCGCAAAAAGTGTTTTAAACCCCCACTCTGCCATATCTATCTTCCCTCCCAAAGCAAGGCTCTCAAATTGGAACCTCTTTGTCGTCTTTCTCTTTTCCTTTGCGTGGTTAATTAAAATATATTTACTGTGTTACTCGTATGCGAATCGCACTTGCTATTCACAGAGGTCTTGCTCAGAAGCGGTGGGATCATGGCCCTTAATACACCCCGCCAAGCATACTGCCAAGAGAGTAATCACCTTGCATTCTCATTTCTCACGTTTGTGGCAAGCCCCTCTGGGTTGGCAAATATTGGAAATTGGCTGTGAGGCGGCGCGAAAGACCGTTTTTGGGTGTGTGGCGTTCCCAGGGTGATTTGGTTTTGACAGGGGTGCGTCGCGAGGTTTTCTGATTGCGTGGATTTACATCTTCACTTCTTTATATTGAGCTACGTTCGGACCACCCTTAACCGGTTGGCTCCCGGAACTCCTGGAAAAAAACTGGTCACGTGAGGAACACCAGAATCGCCCCCTTCTAGGGAATCGCGCATCGGAACGCGATTATGTCCAAATCCTTAGCGCTTAGCTGGGGATTAGAGAGAAGCAGCTCAAGTACCTTTCTCTCTATTTTAGTGGTTCTGGAATGCGAGGGGCTTTTATTGCGATTTTTTAAAGCTCGGGGGGGAATTCTCAAGGCTCTGGCTAGCTCTCGGGACTCCCTAAAAATACAAGTCACGTGAGGAACATTAAAACTTTTGCATATCACATACCGTACGAGCTTAAGGGAAGTTCTACGGGTATAAGAGAGAGCTTTATAAATAAGAATAAGGATATAAGGGTTTATATAAGGAAAGAGAAAGCTTTATAAGCTTATAAAATAGCTTAGAGGGAATTATAAGTAAGAGAAAAAGCTATAATAATTTATTAAAAGAAGAAAAGGCTTTATAAATATAAGTAAAAGCTAAAAAGAAATTATAAATAAAAATATAATTAATAAGAAACTTAAGGGAAATAAGCTTTGAAAGGCTTATAAAAGAAAAAGAGCTTTATAAGTAATAATAAAGGCTATAATAGTTTATATAAGGAAATAAGAAACTTTATAAGCTTATAAGATAGCTTAGAGAGAATTATAACTAAGAAAAAGAATTATAATAATTTATAAAAAGAAAAAAAGAGCTTTATAAATATAAGTAAAGATTAAGAGAAAGTTATAAATAAGAATATAAGTAATAAGAAATTTATAAAAATAAGTAAAGTTTAAAAAAAACTTATAAAAAAGAAAAAGTTTTATAAATAAAAATAAAAGCTATAATAATTTATAAGATAACTTTATAAGTATAAATAAGGCTTAAAAGAGTTTATAAAAAGAGAAAAAGAGCTTTATATATATAAATAAGATTATAAGAATTTATAAAAAGAAAAAGAAAGTTTTATATATATAAATAAAAATTATAGTAATTTATAAAAAAAAGTAAAAAGTTTTATAAATATAAATAAGGCTTAAAAAAGAATAGAAAAGAAAAGAAAAAGTAAAGAAAGCTTTATAAAAATAATATTAGAAATAATAAATAAAATTAAAATAAAATTAATATATTAAATATAAGATTATAAATATAATTCTTTATATATATATAATTAAAAGAAATTATATTAAGTTTAAAGTTTAAGAATTTATAAAGTTAATTAATTAAAAATAAATAATATAATATAAAAAAGAATTTTATAAATTAAATTAATAAAAGAAAGTTAATTATAAATTAATTAAAAAATATATTATATAAAAAATATAAGAAATATATAAATTATATTTAATTTTATTTTATTAATTTATAAAAAGAAAGAAAAGGCTTTATAAATATAATTTTTATAATTTTTAATTAATATATATTAGAAATAAAAAGATAAAAATAAACTAAATTTAATATATTAAATAAAAGTTTATAAATATAATTTCTTATATATATATAATTAAAATATATAATTAGTAATTTTAATAATTTAAAGAAATTATATTAAGTTTAAAGTTTAAGAATTTATAAAATTAATTATTTAAAAATATAATATAATATAAAAAAAATAATATAAGAAATATAAGAAATATAAGAAATATAAAAATATAAGAAATATAAGAAATATAAGAAATATAAGAAATATAAGAAATATAAAAAATATAAAAAAATAAAAAATATAAAAAATATAAGAAATATAAGAAATATATAAAGTAAATTATATTTGATTTAATTTTATTAATTTATAAAAATATAAAAATAACTTTTAAATTAAAAAATATATTTTTAAATATTTTAATTTAAAAAGATTTTAAAAATAGTTTATATTTTTAATATATTTAATAATATAAAGTTTTTAGTAAGCTCTTTTAATTAAAATCTTTTATATATATAAAAAATTTATTTTAATATAAATTAATAAAAATATCTTATATTAAAGAAAACATATATTAAAAAAATTATTAACTTTTAATAATAATTCTATTATATAATATAATAGCTTTTATTTTTTAAAATTATTAAAAATATTATTTAATATTAATAAATTACTTTTACTAAAACCTTTCTTTATATAATATTTATTAATAAAAGAATTATAAAAGGAATTTAAATTAATTTTCTTTGATTTTTAAAACTTATTTATTTTAGTTTTTATTTAAAGTATTTATATTATTAAAATTTAATTATTAATAATATTAAGACTTTTTATATAATTATATTATAATTTGAAATAATATTTTAATAATAATTAAATTTAATTAAACTTAAAATTTAAAAGAAATTATAAATAAAATATAAATTAAAAGAATAGTTTTAGCTTATTTATAAATAATTTTATAATTTATAAGTTATTTTCTTTCTTATATAATTTATTAAAGGTTTATAAAAGTTTATTATTAAGAAGTATTTTTTTAAAGAATTACTCGGGACGAGTTTAGGGCAAAATTATTACTAGCCCCGGAGCTTGCGTAGGGCCGCTAGCGATAATTTTAGCGGAGCGGCCCTAAACTCGTCTATATAACACTGTCGTACGGTCGGACCACCAGTTAAAAAACTGGTCACGTGAGGAACACCAAAACTTGACCCCAAGCCCCCTATGCATTACTCGCTCCAGGAACACCAAAGCTCTCTGCCGCTCCCCATGCGTCACTCGGTCTTTTATTTAGCCTATAATCGTACAAATATAAATTCTTCCCTATTATACTATTATACCGGTTACAGATAATACTTCTAATATAGCAGGTTTCCTCTAAATCTTAAGGGGAACCCGTATAAGACGTATTTGCAATATAAGGTCTCTTTTCTCTCTTGCTCCCCTAACTTATATACTTGGTTACTGACCTTCTTTAGGCCAAACGGGCTGCAAGGCGCCTTCCTCTTATAGATATTAATCTGAATGCCCCGTAACAGACCCGTACCGGACCGATACGGCCTCTTACAGACGAGGATAACCCTTGACCTCGAAAACGGATCCGTTAAACTCACGATAAGCTAGATACGGCCCGTAGCTAGCCTGTAGGGGCTTCTCCTCCTCCTCCTTCTCCTCCTCCTCCTTCTGCCATCTTGCCTATTAGCTATTGTTTGCGATTCCGGAACCGGTCCGCTCATAATCTTAGTCTAATAGATACGGAATGCGAGGATTATATAGCGAGGTACTGGGTATTAGAGGTAATTGCAGATACGGATCGAAAGTTTGAACTCTATTATAAGAGGGGAAATATGGCCTTGAACGAGTTATGAATATCTCTGCCCTTTTTACAGGCGCTTTTTAAGGGAAATAATCCATAAGCCCGTAACTTTTATTAGAATATTAGGATATATAACTCTATACTTGCTTTTATATCCGTAAGCTATACTAAAGACATATATACTAACCTTTCTTACGGTCTTTACTGCTTTCAGATCTATAGGGAGCTATTTTACTACTAAGGACCCTTAGAGCCAGGCTTATAGTAAGTTCCGGCCTTTATCTAGTTATTTTTTTATAATCTAGACTATATTACGAATTTCCGGGTATAGTACTGCCTGCTACTCGATTATATAATTCTTTATAGCCTCTATAAAATACTTACGGATTATAATTTCTTTATACGGATTTATAAAACAGCCCGGAAGCAATTAGCTAGCTAAACAGGTTATTTCCGGATTCTTCTTAGCCTGCAAATATACCTAATTCTCTAGTCTGGGGTAGATTATTACTATAAGAACCTCCCTATAGCTATAGAGCTAGCAGGAATCCTTCCGGACAAATTTATAGACGAGAGTTAATATAATATCCTTCTTATAGTCTATAAGCCTGGCTATTAAGGTCCGTAACTCTACCAGGTAGCTATTACTTATATAGTATATATACTACTTTACTATATACTCCTCTTTCTATATAGTAAATATGAGTAGTACTATAAGATAACCTTATGGAATGCCCGTTATACCCGTTAACAGACCCGTTTAGAGTAGCGGCCCTTTTACCGGTTCCGTTTATATACCTGTAATTATAAGGTATCTTTTCTCTTTTATACTTACCGGCTCTTTTAGTAATATATTATGAATGCTTTTATTACCTATAAAACTATATCCCTTAATTAGCTCCGTTTATATTAAGATAAGATCCGTATAGATATATATAATGGCTTAGCAAATATTCTTATCTATAAAAATATCTTACTGGCTAATCTAGACTATTAATTTATTCTTCCTTTCTTTTTTACAGGCAGGAATCGGTTTATATAATAGCTTTTTCAGGACTCAATAGCTATTATTTATTATTTTGGAAAGCCTACCTTTTTTATTACCTTTATAGTAAACCCGTAATAGCTAGAGATTATCTAGGAGCTATATAACTTATAACCTATAGACCGGCCAGATCTAATTACTTGTATATTTCGACTTAAGGTCCAAGAGCTTCTTATAGATCTAAAAAACCATATTTTCGGATAGTATACGAGCTATATTTATATAATTAAGTATTAGAAATAAGGACTCCCGTATTTATACTTATTCTTATTCCTATAAGTATCTATAAAGTTCAATATACTTAAGTATATAGATAAGGTTATATATACTAAGCTACCGGATCCGTTATAGGATTCTATAGGCAAGCTCCTAGCCTTGGTTACAGGTAATATATCCTATAGTCCGTATAGGGAAGACTATATACAGGCCCTATATATGGTCTATAAAGAAGCTTATAGCCCGTTAGTATACTCTAAGAGGTTTCCGAAGGCTTTTACGGACCGTACCGTAATTAATAAGGATAGCTATCCCGAATACTACTATTAAAATAATAGGCAAATATTTATAGTCTATAAACCAGGCTTCCCAGGCCAGGAAGTTGTCCGTAATAACCGCTAGGTTATTCTATATAACCCGTACCTCCTCTAGAAGTTCCGCTTATATATTAATATCGAGGTTTATATATCTATATAAGTAATTAAGTATATTTATAAATATATATATAAAAGAATAGACCGGATAATAGTTGCAGTTACGGCTATAAATAATAAGATTACCCGGTATATATATATCCGTTATATAAGTCTATATAAGGCTATTTGGTGGCTATTCGAATTCCCTATATATTAGGAGTTCTCTCCTATTTAGTATCTTATAGTCTATTTTGAGGGTAAATAAATAGTTTATTTTCCGGATAATATCTCTCCTATAGCTCTAGTTATAAAGACCGCAAATGCCCGTTTAACCCTAATAGCCTTCTTTGAGTATAATACTATATATAAGAATAGCCGGAAGTACTTATATTCCGAGTTTCTGGCCGAGTTTATATAGGTTCCAAAAACCCGGGAATAGAAACATTACTAGTAAGGTAAAGGTAACCGGATTAGCTATATATATTACTATAGCCCTATTTCGGGCAAGCGGTACTATTTACGGCTCTTATTTATAGTTATTTACAGACTATAGTTCTTTACGGATCTATATTTTATTAAGAGTATCTATTATTTAATATATCAGGCTACCTATATTACCTATAACTTAATAGAGAATAACTAGGAGTAATACTAGTATTTTAATAAGGCTATCCTATTTATACCTATAGGTAATTTATGGATATTATTCTTAACTAGCCTTTATTAATAGCTAATTACGGACCTATTAGTAATCTGGAACCGGTATAAGTACTACTTCTATAATAACTTCTAGTACTAGCTTATCCGTAATAGTAGTTTCCTATTTCCGTTTTTTAACCCATATTACAATTATGGCCTTTTCTTACTTATAAGTAGGCTTATGAACTAGTAATAGTTACTTGCAGACTATAGGCTCCTGTCTTTTATCTAGAATTAGACTAGTAAGTACCGTTTCTTATTTATATTATATACTTTTAAGAACCAGGTATTATTTGCAATTATAATATAAGCCTAGCTTAATCCTAATTAGTAATTATACTTTATAGAGATTATTATAGCTATTAAATCAGATCTGCAAATAGCCCACTTCTACTTATAAGGGCCAGGAGATATAGGTAAGACGTTCTTATATAAGGCGCTTTACTATTACTTTTATAGGCAGAGGCGGATAGTTCTTTATATAGTATTTACGGGTATTATAGCTTTCTTACTACTAAACGGATATATATCTTATTTCTAGTTTAAAATTCTAATTAAGTTTTATAAATTATCTATAAGTTCTATTATAAAATAGAGTATCCTTAGATAGATCCTCCGGTCTATAGATCTTATTATCTAGAACAAGATATTAATATAGTATAAATACTACTTTAAGGTTATTTACTAGCTCTTAGTAAATTTATAATCTATAATAGATAATATTCTCTTTAGAGAAGTACCTATAATTCTCGGTAGGGACTTTACCCAGATCCTTCTAGTTATATTATATAATTTATAGGCTAATATTATTACTATATATTTTTAATAATTATTTATTTGGCTATAGCTCAAGCAACTCCGCTTATAGACTAATATACGGGTTTATAAGGGCGAGAATAGCCAGGAGTTTATTTACTAGATTAGTAAATTACCTAATAACCCAGACCCTAATATAATAGTAATAATTCCGGATTATATAAACTAGCTAGTATTAATTACAGATCTAATTAGCTATATTTACCTCCTAGATCTTTTCTCTCGGGCTATTACAGATCTATTAACCTTCTATAGGTAATACCTCTTAACTATATTAAATACTACGGTTTTAGAGCTTAATATCTATATCCTTGGATATTTACTAGGCCAATTACAGATATACTAATCGGTAGATTCCCTGGATATAGACAAGTCTTTGGGTAATAACTTATATAAATTACTTATAAAGTAGCTATAAAGTATTAATCTTCCTTTCTTATTACTATCTCAGCTTACTTTTAAGATTAGGGCTCTGGTACTACTTCTATAGAACCTATATCTATAAGAAGGTTTATATAATAGGACCCGGATAGTAGTTATAAACTTATAAATATATTATATTAAGGCCTACTTATTTGAAGGGGATTTTAATAGCTAGTTACGGGTAATTCTATAAATCAAGCTATCTGTTATAGATACTAGCCTAGGGATTACCCTTTCCCGGAAGTAGTTTCCGGTCCGTTTATATTTTATAATAACTATTAATAAGTTATAAGATTAGTTTTTTTATACTATTAGTTTGGACCTATAAATGCCTATATTTACTTATAGGTAGTTTTATATAGGGATTTCTCGTATATTATCTATAGAAGGCTTAAGTATTCTTCTATTATATAAGAATCTATCTAGAATACTTAATATAACTTATCCTGAGGTCTTAGCTAATTTACTTTAGTACTTTATCTCTTATAGGTATCTTATAGGTACCGGGTAGCCTTATAAGTCAGATTAAGGGATTTAGGGATCCGTAACTATCCGTAACTACCTATAAGTATCTATATTTATCTATAAATAACTTGCAATTATTATTTTAAATATTTTAGAACTTAAATAAACCAAGAATACTATACTATTAGATATTAAAAATATATACCTCTTCCAGGTAATCTTTTATAGGATTTATAACTCTCCCTCTCTTTCTTTTCCTCTCTCTCTCTCTCTCTCTCTCTCTCTTTCTTCCTTTCCTCTCTCCCTTACTTTTCTCTATTCTCTATTTCCGGTACCGAATAATCCGTCTCCTTCTCCTTCTCTAGTACCTCTACCTCCTCTTTATAAAGAGCTACTAGTTCCCTATAGAGCTCAGTAAAACGGTATATTTTCTGAGAGGAAGTAAGTAAGCGGCGGTAGCAGGCGGCAGTAGTATAGCAGGCTATTTATATATTAGTTACGGTCTATAATAATCCGTAGCAGATATATATATACAAAGATAAGTTACCAGGAATAACCTGGTTACCTATATAACTACCGGTAGTAACCCGGGAAAGCGAGGAAAAATTAGCGGGAGTAGGGCCGGCAGGAGTAGTACCTATAAGTATCTATTAAATCAGTTATGGTCCGTAAAATATTATATAAAAGTACTTATAGAAGGAGTAGCGGGTACCCTTACTACCATAATAATAGTTAGTATAGCTTCTACTAAAAAAACTAGCTATAACTATATATATTATCTATATATCCGACCCGCTAGTATAATATATATACCCGGCAGGGTGAACTTGACTAACGAATTAGCCAAGCTCAGTCTCCAGGTTAGCAGGCCGGGCGGGGTTGGTAGTGCGGCCGGGCCGTAAGACAGGTATACGGCGGGCGGCGAGGAGGGAGAGGGAGGCCATAGTACGGGTGGGGCGGCGGCGGCAGGCCAGTAGCAAAGCTTACTGCCGTAGTAGTAGTAATAGTAGTAGTGGCGGCGGCGGCAGCAGATGGTAGAGAAGACATTCTACGGACCGTAAGGAGTATTACAGGCCAGGGGCAGGCCCGTAGCGGGTATAGGGGTTGACTTACGTATATATGTATATATGTATATTTATTAAAGGAAAGAAGCTTTGGAATTCGAAATTAAAACCTACCTTATTTAGCTTACCTGGAAAATTTTTAGCCTTCAAAAAGTGAATTTTCAAAGTGAATTTAAAGTCAGTAAAGCTGATATCCCTTAAATAAGTGCCTGAGGCATCTAATTAATCTCGAATCGAGATCAGGGCCGCTTCGCTAAAATTAAAGCCTGGCGGCCCTACGCAAGCTTCGGGGCCAGTCTTTAATTTTGCCCTGATCTCGTGCCAGAGACATCAAGTTTTTCGTTTTGGGCACGATGGTTGGAATTGATCATCGTGCCATTTCTAAATGCCAGATGCAAGTGCGATTCAGACGCGTATGCATTGCCAAGCTCGAAGTTGCTCTAGGCTGCTATTCAACAGCCGATCAATTCTCACTCCTGCCCCTCGATGCTCTATGAAAGCTGAGAGGGAGAGTCGTGGTACTCCACCATATCGACGGAGTCTGCTTCGCTGGTACCTCCTCCTTCCTCACGGGTATCATCTTCGTCTTCAGGTGACCGACCAAATGCCTCCATCTCGCTATCATCATCACCTAAGTCTGAAGAGCGATCTGCCTCCGAATCCTCCATCTCGTCTTCACCATCGTCATATCCTCCATAATCCCCCATACCGACATCCGTATCATCCGCTATCCTCGCCTCGGAGAATTGGTCGGCGAGGAGTCTAGGGTCCATAGTCTCTGCTGTGCTGGGTCCCCGAGTCTCATCTGTTTCCCCAGTAGATATCGGCTTCTGTCTGCGATTACTAGGACCCGCTTCGTCTTCGAGGCGTCGCCGATGTCTCAAGGGTCCATTATAAGCTCTCTTCTGCTTCAGCATCCCACTCATGATGGTAAAGTCCTTCCCAGACGCTCGTAACTTCTCCATTTCTTCCTTGCTCAACCGCATATCCGGGACGGGTATCCAGACCCGTCCGCCTTCTCGATCTGGGATGATGTCTGGCATCTCGAGCGCTTTCTTGAAGTCTTCATCTTTCACTACCCTTCCCGTATGCAGAGCTATCATCTTGACTTTCATGATGGCTCTGATCTTCGCGAAGGTCCCGTTACAAAACCAACCGTCGTTTTTGGCATCGAAAATTTCGCTGATAGGAGCCTCTTTGATGAGTTTTGCGAGCAGTGGATCGGTGACGTCGCACATTTGCCAGATCTTCCCATCAACGGCGACATCTCTGCCATCGAAGAAGTGACTCAACTTGTCATTCGATCGCTTTGTTTGCTTTGGGGTCTTGGTCGATTTGAGGATCCCGGTCCATGGCGCATTGGGGTCCCTTACCTCCCGTTCCGCGAGCTGGAAGTAGATGGTTTGATACATGCGATACTTAGGATCCTTTCGAGGATCGAGGCCAAACTGGATGATGGCGTCTTTGAAGGGGCCGTCTCTAAATCGATAGCCAATGTATGGGAGAGCCAATCTGATTAGGTGCAGCGTAGCCTCGGTGATAGCGTAGTTGACTTTGTTGATGATGGCTCTCCGAGTCCAGATGGGGCGTGCATTGTACAATTCCTTGATGTTCTCAATAATCTGGAGGACATCTTGGTCATCGGGGGGTTCTTGAGAAGGTCCTTCTGGGATGTTTTCTATGTAATGGGGCAAGTACACCACCTGGAGCCTCTCAAGTCGTGAAGTGTTCACCAAAATTGGCTTGCCTGTGACTGGGTCGGTTTCTTGGGAGATGTGAGGATTTTGTTGCCAGCTCCAGTTGAATGGCAAAGAATAAGGCGTGATGTTAGTTGGCATTATGATCTCTTCATTTGGTTTCGGGCCTCTGCTAGTATCGAACTTGAACTCTCGCATCTTCTCGACTGGGGGCTGTCAGCAGAATCCGAGCAAGGGAGATTTTAACACATACTATTCCCGGTGAGAGCCGTATCGCGGAATTTGGAAAAGAACGGCATATGAGTTGTTGATTGATGGAAGTCCGCCAAGCCTGTAATGGTCAGTTCTGGTTTGGACTTAGGCCTGCTGAATGCTTACCTCGGAAACGATGTGTCTGTTTGATTTCTGCCACAGCTTCACAGGTGTACTTGCCAATATTGTCCTGGAGCCTCCTCCAAAGACTGGTATCCATCCTGGAGTGAGAACAGAGTTCGGGTGCACGAGGTTCATCATCTTCCCAAGTCGCATCTTCTTCTCCGGATGGTGGCATTGGTCTACGGTGTAGATGCGCATCAAGAGCGCTGCAGCCATCAACGTCATCCATAACAGTTGGCAGCCCTGGTCCATCAGGAAAGCTTTGGCCAGCAACACCATCCCCTGCGATTGGCAGCCCGGGAGGGATCGGAGAGGGCGGTTTCGGTGGAGGTGGGACGGAAACACTACTAGAAGGTATCGGCGGTAGTGGTCTTCCATCACTTGTGAATGGATCCTGAGAGCCTTTCTTGCGTCTCCTGCCCGTCCGCTTCGGTACCGTGATCTTCAGGACAATATTCTGGGTCGAAGTGCTTTGGGATAGAATTGGAGGACACGTCGGGTCTCTGAACCTGAGATAGAGTGGGATACATTCCTCAGGATCAATGCAGTTGATGATCTGAGAGGCTGTTAGCTTTGTATGGCTGATCTCATATCAGAAAGTGGGTGCTTCTTTCAGGTCACGGGACCTCCACAAGAGCATGACAAAAAGGTGCCGCAACTGTTGATGAGCTTACACGTTCAAATGGTTGATTGTCCCCGAATGTCTTGATACCATTATCCAGGTTCTGTATGATGGCAGGGTGTTCAACAGCAACTACCTCTCGAGTGCCTATCTCGAATTCAGGAGCAAGAGCTGGCTCGGGCTCTGGCGGGGGTCGCCTGGCGGGCAATGGGCGGCGTTGCTTCTTGCGTGGAGGAGGGCCGCGATCAGCCATAGCTTCTGCAAAGATTGGTCACGCTTTGCTCAGTCGAATGGCTCCATCTGAATACCGAGTGAGAATAGGAACTCCCTTGTAGTTAGTGAATTAGTTTAGTTAAGAGGGAAGCCTTTAGCGGACGAGAAAGTTTCCATCCTCAGTTTTAAGGCCTCCACACTAGCGCCAAATTAGGCGCACTCACTCCTGGTGGAGGGGAACCGAACGCCGGCTAGCCAGCTGCTGTTCTTGCCTGTGCTGTCGCTCTGACGTCCATTGAACCGCCGACGGTCTTCGATTCCTCTTCCCAATCCCTCTCTCTACTCCTCTACGAGCTTGAGGTGCGCCGGACGCGTGGGCTTTCATTTGTCACATCTCTTCGAATGTCACGGTAACGAGGAGGAGCCCATACACCGCCGGGAGCCATCTCCACATTCACGGCCGCAGGTTGTGCGGACAGAGCCTAGTCGTTATTGGGTGTGCTCTTGAAGACGCGGTTTGTGTGATTCACCCATGGACTTTCAGTCATTGGTGCTGCTCTGTCTTGGACTTGGCTCTGACGTTGTCAATATGCAGATCAGCAGGAGCTAGCTCAAGGCGCGAGATCAATATCCTCACCTCGGCCACACCAACCTCATATCTACGGGAAGCTACGGTTTGCGCGTGGTTGCGACTATTTTGGGGGAGAACAAGATCCAGCAACGAGTGTTCTGACTGCCGTCTCCTTGGCTGCCTCCCCGAGCCCGAGATATCAACAAACAACTGAGCCAAGGCTACCGACCCACCAGCTCTCCGATCTTGCGTGGCTTTACTTCCTGCCTCGAAAAACGTAGCTACCGCGTGTGCGAGAAGGCGCTTGCTGGCCCTACTCTCGATATCGGCTCATTGTTTCCCCACACTTACCGGCCACAACTTCAGGCAACACCTTCCTCTATACCTGCCGTTGAGCTACAATTACCTCCCATACACGATCAATCACGTTAAACAGACGTGCCAACCAATTGTGAAGTCTGCGGAGTTGAAAAGAACGGTCTGTTGAGGGTATCAGCTATCTGTTATCCAAGACGGAGATATCTGAAACACAGCCTCGAAGTCGCCCATGATGAAAGGCTTCAGGCAACGGGTTGTAAGTCTTGCCGGTCTGTCTTTGGCACATAACAGACTTTTTCGATGCGCCGGTAGTCGACCGCATGCTAACCCTTTCAGCATGAGCAGCTCTCGCGCGCGAAAGACTCAAACAAATCTTCCAAATCCAAGAATAAAGAGTCTAAGGACGGAACCTCGTCGCCATCACAAGCAAGCTCGAGAGAAGCAGCACAATCTCCAGTTGCGACCCCATCTTCCTCGACAACTGCGCTGAACGATCCTCGCAATAAACCGCTGCCACCAAACGATGGTGGGGCTTCGAACGCATCAACATCCAGCCCTGCTTTGCAGCCACAATCGGGATCGATCAATTCGCTAAATCCAGGACACAGCACAATGGCAAATCCGGATCGATTCAATAGCATCGGAGGAAATGCACCAAGTGCTGGTGGATCAGGCACTCCTAGTCGCCATGGTCAGCTCCCTCCGAGTGTTATTATTAGTCCAAGTGCACCAGTAAGTTGGCCTTTTTACTGCCGCGAGAGACTGAACACTGATATTGTGCCTAGCACATTCCTCCTCCAGGTGCAGCAGAGACGATGCCTCACGATCTTGCTCCTCCAAAAGCCGGCCAAAAGTCTCTGATGTTTGACCGCTTACAAACAACCCCGAAAGATGTCCCCGAAGGAATCAGAACGCCGAAGAGACAGCATTCCTCGAGGTTCGATATCTCTCCACAACGAGAATTGGAGAAGCTGCCAGGCTTCCACGAAGTTCCCCCCAATCGCCGGCAGGACCTCTTCATGCAGAAGATCGATCAATGCAACGTCATCTTCGACTTCAATGACGCCAGTGGTGATATGAAATCGAAAGAAATCAAGCGACTGGCGCTTCATGAGCTGCTAGACTACGTTGCGAATAACAGGCAGGTGATTACAGAGGCAATGTATCCAAGAGTGGTGGACATGTTCAGCAAGAATCTTTTCCGGCCGATTCCACCGCCAATGAATCCTCAAGGAGAAGCCTTTGACCCAGAGGAAGACGAGCCTGTTCTTGAAGTCGCCTGGCCCCATATCCAAGTCGTGTACGAATTCTTCCTGAGATTCATCGAGAGCCAAGATTTCAACACCAACATCGCCAAGGCGTACATAGATCACAGCTTCGTATTGCAGCTTCTCGAGCTGTTCGATTCTGAAGATCCCCGAGAACGAGACTTCTTAAAGACGACTTTGCACCGAATATACGGCAAGTTCCTCAATCTGCGGTCATACATACGAAGGTCCATGAATAATGTCTTTTTCCAATTTATCTACGAGACGGAACGATTCAACGGCATTGCGGAGTTATTAGAAATTCTCGGGTCTATCATCAACGGATTCGCCTTGCCCCTGAAGGAAGAACACAAGCTTTTCCTTACTCGGGTACTAATCCCATTGCACAAAGTCAAGAGCCTGAGCATGTATCATCCACAGCTGGCATACTGCATTGTCCAATTCCTGGAAAAGGATGCCGCTTTGACGGAGGAGGTCGTCCTTGGGTTGTTACGTTACTGGCCGAAAGTTAACAGCACGAAGGAGGTTATGTTCTTGAACGAGGTTGAGGATATCTTCGAGGTCATGGATCCAGCCGAATTCGCAAAAGTTCAAGAGCCGCTGTTCCATCAACTTGCAAAATCAGTGGCAAGTCCTCACTTCCAGGTTGCAGAGCGTGCTCTTTACTTTTGGAACAACGAATACTTCTGCAATCTTGTTAGCGACAATGTGGAGATCATCCTTCCAATCATGTTCGCTCCACTTTATGAGAACTCGAAAGGACACTGGAATAGGTAAATCGATTTCAACTCTTCCGATTTTACTTGCTAACCTGTACAAGGACAATCCATGGCATGGTATATAATGCCATGAAGCTCTTCATGGAAATCAACCCACAGCTCTTCGATGATTGCTCACACGATTACACCGAGAATCAGAACAATGCAGAGGCCCGCGAGCAGGCAAGAGAAAGCAAGTGGAAAGCTCTCGCAGAACAAGCCAAGCGTGCGAAGACAAACGGCGTTGTCCGTCCTTCTGCCGTCACCAATAACTCAACACGATCGAAAAGCAAGGTTGACGAGCTAGATCCAATCACCGAGGACAACCAGAAGAGATTGGATTCATTGAAGCTCCAAGATGGAGATCGGAGAGAGCGAAGACCAACTCATGATCGACAAAACTCGGTAGGCTCCTCCAGAAGCCAGCGATGATTTGCACTTGCATTATGCCGCTTTATTCTGCGTTTCAGGATGCCCCTGCCTTACCCTACCTACCCCTGTGAAATTGTGTTGTTCACGGAATAGAAGTGTGGGCTCGCGCATACTCTCTCTCATCTATCTCCTCTTTAGCATTTTTGTCTATGCGATGCGTGCGTTTTGCCAGCCTCCGATGGTGGAAAGGTCATTGACGATGTGTTCTCCTTCAGAAATCGAAAAGTTCCAGTCCGGCGCGTAGCCATGCTAGCTCTCATCGGCGGTCCGGGAGCGCGGGCTCTAACAGTGCGGTGGTGGGTCCGGGGTTGGATTCTTCGGGGATGGGTGACTACCGGCTTCATCCGATCTTGACGGATGATCAGGCTAGTCATATTTCTTGATGCGGGCGTATTTAGCTGGGGAGACCTTGTCGCTCTATCACAATGCAGGGCCGGCCTTGGAATGTAGCTGCCTCCGCGTGAGGTGGTATTCAATGTACGACATACAGGCAGACTTTGTTTCCGAGCGAGTCTTTCTTCTCTCTTCCTTTTCCTACTCGATTGATCAATGGGCAGCAGCAGACAGATTTGACGCTTCTCCTTTTTTTCCCCCCCACGATAGATGAGTCTTCTGATGGCTGGCTGGCAGGTGGGACGAATGTTCTCTTTGATTGACGTAAATATGGAGGCTAAAAGGCAACTCATCATAGCGTTCAGAAATTAGGAACCAGCGAGCTTTTTGAACGAACGCGGGTAATGAATTGTGATGACTGTTTTACCGCCTTCAGATTCTTCTATTCTGTGACTATGTCTCGGCTTTAGTATCTATCCCTAACTCCACACCCAATGCGACCAACCCGACGCCATGCTCCATCAATGCCTCCAATGCCCCGTCCTATCAACCGCAAGTTCTTACTACTTCATAAAACCAAAACAAGCACCAACAACAACACCAACACAAAAATCAACACCCCAATACAACAACTACTAAACCTCTCCTCATTCCGCCTTATCACAGTCCCCATACTCTTAATCCCCGTCTGCAGGCGTCCTCCCACCCGATCCGCGAGGTTATCAACTGTATCCAGCATCTCAGCTTGCTCTTCCAGCTCCCGACCCATGTGGTCTGCTTGTTGCCTTAGATTCCCTACCGTGTGAAAGACGCTTTCCAATGTGGTGTCTTGCTCCGCCATCATGTGTAGCTGTTGCTGGTGTTCGAACTCGGCGTTGTAATCCATGCCCCCTTCTTCCGAGTCCCCAAGTCCACTCCCACTCCCACTGATCCCCAACCCCTTCCCCTTCCCGTTTGCTGAGGAGGCAGATTGGATGGACGGTTTTGCGAGCTCCTCCCGCATATCCTCAATCTCGCCCCCTACCTCCTCAACCAGCCGTCTCCGCCGTGCTACTTCCTCTATCTCCAGTCCATATTTGTAGGGGTCGGACTGCACGGCGGAGACGGAAGCGGAGAGGTCGGAGAGGTCTTCGGTTAGGGAGTTGAGCGAGGAGGTTAGTTCGGCGCGGGCGGAGAGGAGCTCGGGGTTTGTGGGGGTGGGACTGAGGGAGAGGATGCGGAGGTATGAGGTGAAGAGTTGGCGGGTGGAGGTTAGGGAGGTTAGGACTTCGCTGTGTGGGGGAGGGGGGTTAGCTTGGAGTGGAGTAAAGAGGGAGGGAGTGGGGAAAGATCGGGGGGAGGGGAGGGGAGGAGGCTCTGTGCTGCCCGAGATCTGAGGTTTTCTGGGGAGAGACAAAGGAGGGGAAATTGTGTTGAGGCTCTGCGGAGCTTTGAGGGGCAGATGGGGTCGCCATAGATGCTGAGAGAGGGGAAGACTAACGCTTGAACTTGGAGGAACGGGTCCTCTTCGTTCGTTGAGGACATCATCTTGTCCAAACCAATCCCTTTGCTTCAATCGTATGCAAATTTGTACTCGGCGTAGCACACCGGAGTGTCCGCAGCGCCTTGCCAAAGTTGGTCTCCCTCAACGGTAGCTTGCACTTTCGCGCGAACCGTCCGCACTTCTCGAACCAGATCTGTTTTCCTTTCAATCGACGCAAATGTGAGTCCTCTGTACCAACACCGGCCTGTCCACAATCCTTCGAGGCAAGGTAAGGCAGACTAGGTATCTCTCCTGCGTCGCGTGGTAACTGTCGTGGGCTGAATGAGGTAAACCGGAACTGTGGCCCGCGACCTATCGAGCCGCGCGCAAAACAAGGCTGCAGGGCCGAGGATGTTGTGCAGGCAGCCAACCGGTCTGGGATCGAGGCTTCATGCGGTTGGAGTCGGAGCTGGACAACGAGGGGGGCTGATGGAAGGTGTCACAATCAAGATGGTAGGATCTTGATGCTGGTGTGTTATTTGTTGGTTGCTTGATATGTCCGATCGAGAGAGAGGATCTTGAGGCGGTTGTCCTCTCGGAAGATTGCATGTGGCTTGCCGATCCCAAGCCTTTGCTGGATTATGTATTCCTTCCTCACCACACCTCCAAACACATCCAACATGTCTTCAATTTTGTCACACGCCCCCTCCACAATACTAACTTTCATACCTGCATTTCGCCTTATGTAACTGAATATAGGTACCCCTCCAATCCAGACATGACGTGGCTGAAGCCTGCCTTCGCCGAAGTTCGCCACTGCTTGGTACTGCAAGGCTCCAAACTGGCCTTGTCTGGGGCAAACTGTTGCCTTAAGTTTGCCCCTAGCAATCCACAAGCACTGGTGAACGTCTCTTCATATGTAAATTTCCAACTTTATCCCTTTTTCCAACCGACTCATACCCTTGCTGCTGCTGCTGCCGCCGCGAAGTACAAAGCAGGTGCATGGCGTGGCGAGTGCTCGACCATTCAAGAGGGTGCTGCATCCTTGTGGTGCCAACACGCATAAAAGAATTCATTTTCCTTTCCATACCGCTCTTTTAGACAGAAGTCACAATCTGTGAAACGCATCCTACGTTCGGAGATAAATCCCTCCACCTTCGAGAGAGGATCGGGCTCAATACAAAGAGAAATTTCTGCAGGCGATAGACTCTTCCAGTCACGAGGGCAAAACACCAACATCGGCTTGCCAACCTCATAGGTCAGCAGCCATGAAGCAAAAAATTGGAATCGGGAATATTCTCGAGTCCGCCTTTCCACCACGAAGCACAGGAAACATCTCTGACTCGTCGTCTTCTCTCCCGGGAGGGGGGCTCTCCCCTACGACACTCCTCGAGACCTTCGTCCCGGGCTACGGCGCCATCCACAAATTCCTCCTGTTCTCCTTTGGCTTCGACGTCACGGTGCTCGTCTCCCTTGGCGTCGTCCTCTGGCTCTCTGGGAGAATCTTCCGCTCAGTATGGACCGTCATCTATGCAACCGTCGCCAGCAACTACATGGCCGAGATCACCGTCAGCAGCACTGACGAGATCCACGCCCACCTCATCGCCTTCCTTGCGCACCAATACAAGATTAACTCCTCCCGAAGGCTCATGGCCGAGACACCCTCCAAATCCGCTTGGGAGCTGGACAACGAGGACACCGAGACGCCGGAAACGACCGTTGACGCAGAAGGCAACATCAAATGGCTAAACTTCTCTAACCAAGAAGCAAAATCGCAACCCCGCTTCACACCAGCAATTGGCTCCCACAACTTCTGGCACAAAGGAACGTACTTTCAGCTCCGAAGAAAAGAGGTAGCTATGTTCGACGAGCTAGGAGGTGGCGCAGCAGCCTTCAAAGACAAAGAGCTCCTCACACTCTCTTGCTTCGGACGCTCCACCGAGCCCATAAAAAAGCTCATCCAACATGCAAAAGCACACTACCACCTCGGCCACAACGCAAAGACGGTCATCAAGCGCCCAGCACCGAAAGATATGCGCCGTTTCGGGGGTCGTGGTTCCTGGGTCAAGATCGCAGAGCGGCCTTGTAGACCGATGAAGACCGTTGTCTTAGACGAGGAACGGAAGATGGACGTCTTGGCTGATATCAACGAGTATCTTAACCCTGCTACTGCACGCTGGTATGCGAACCGCGGTATCCCGTACCGGAGAGGGTACCTATTCTATGGACCGCCTGGAACGGGGAAAACGAGTTTGACCTTCGCGCTGGCGGGCGTGTTTGGGCTGGATATTCACGTCGTTTCCTTGTTGGAGCCGACGCTCACGGAAGAGGAATTGGGAATGCTGTTTACGAATTTGCCGGCACGGTGCATTGTCCTGCTTGAGGATATAGATACTGCGGGCTTGATTCGGGAGCCGATTAGTGATAAAGTGGAGGTGAAGAAGGGTGATGAGGAGGGGGAGGGGAAGAGAAGGGGGGAGGATTGGAATGTGGTTGATTTGACGAAAGCGCTCAAGAAAGCGAACCAGTTGTCGGAAGAGGAGAAGAAGAAGGGTATCTCGCTCTCTGGGCTGTTGAACATTATTGATGGTACGTCGCTTGCAATCCCCACTCCTACTCCGTTTTCATTAATATCCGTATTTCATCTTAAAATTCAATCAGATAGAGTACTAACATCCATCAGGCGTTGCATCCCACGAAGGCAGAGTCCTAGTAATGACAACCAACCACCCGGAGAAGCTTGACGAAGCACTCATCCGCCCCGGACGCGTCGACCACCAAGTCGCATTCGGCAACGCCACGCAGCTACAAGTGAACGAGCTCTTTGAGAGGATGTATACCAACGACCTCCCTCGCACCAAGCTAATCATCTCGCATCCCTCTTCTTCCTCCCCAACCATCACCGGCACCACCAACGAGAAAGATGTGTTCACACCTCCTCTCACCCCTGTCAAGAGCACTGCGAACGGAATCGCCTACGGAACTGCCAGCGGCTCCGCAAAAGGCGCTGTCGTGGTTGCTAACGGGAAGGTTGAGAAGATGAAGGATGAGGAGCTGGGCGCGGAGGAGTTGCGTGAGATTGCGGGCAGGTTCGCGGAGCAGGTGCCGGATGATATGTTTAGTCCGGCTGAGATCCAGGGCTTCCTGTTGAAGCGGAAGAAGGATCCACGACGGGCGGTGATGGAGGTGGGGAGTTGGGTGGAGGGGATGAAGGAGGTTAAGAGGAGGGGTGGGAAGGTGGTTACCGTTCAGTGAGAGGGTGCTAGGGAAATGGGTGAGGTGCGTGAAGATAGGGGAGGATTACTGAGAGAGGAGGAGGGGGGGGTACAATTAAATGAGCCGTGGATACAATACATACGTTGGGGTCTAACTTGGGTGGCATATATAGACTGGCACCTGCATATTCCCATACAAAGGACTTAGATCCGTCCACTTCTACTTCCAGATACATGATGTGCGCTGGGTCAGGTGATCCGCTATGCTTGCTGCAGGCGCTTTTTCAGCCGCAGCATCACTTTCCCGCTCCGCTTCTTCATTCATTCGAGGCCGTTGGCTCTAGTCTCACAAGAAAAGCTGTTACCGATCAACACCTGCAACGAAATGGCTCACTGCGAATATCAGACGTTAGAGCCCAGTGAAATACGCATTCTGAAGCTCCACCAAGAGTTATAATTCCACAGTACAAACCGCTACCGCATCTTGGAGCATGTCAAGTTTGAATCCTCCTCCGCGCAATCCACAGAGCTCTCATATGCCGGTAGTTGAACTCCTTTAATCTTTGTACCACATTCGGTTGGTAAGCATAGCCGCTTCTACTCAGGCGCTAGACCCCTCAACTCACCCTCGGCGTCGAAGAGGGCGAGTTTGATTCGTTTCAGTTTGGGCACGAATCAGAGCGATGCTGGTGCCTAAAGTTGCCAACCTGGAATGGCGAGGGAAGGCACACCGGCAAAATCCATCACATCCCAGCCAAATTCTCCAGAGCCACGCGACTGAATCGTAACTCCTTCATTGATGGTCAACCTACACACTATAACAATATGTCAATCTCGCACCACGAAGATGAACAACCGTCAGGCCATCATTATGACCAACATATTGGGCCTCTGCAGCCTCTTGCGCTGATATGGAACACTGGAGCACCCGAAACACATGGTGTTGCCGAAAACAAGATTCGACTGATGAGGAACACTTATAAGTACAAGCCAATAGCTTACCACGAGGATATTCGAATTTTGAAAATCCTCCATGGCAAGGACGACTCGGCTCTAGAGTGCATGCTATTCCGGAGCTCTTTACAGTCGACGACATCAACCTCGAAGTCCGACTACTACGAGTATTATGCCCTGTCCTACGTGTGGGGGGAAGACCAGCCGACACATCCAGTTACAATATACGATGATAGAGTTATACGCGATGGGCTACAAACTGTGAATCCTTTTAGCTTGTCGGGAAAGCTTTAAATAAGGGATAACTTGGCTGCCGCATCAAAGCAGTTCCGCAAAAGGACCAAAGACGTTAATATCTGGGGAGATGCGTTGTGTATTAACCAAGTCGACCTGGATAAAAAGAGAGTGCAACTTTCAAGAATGGGCCAGATATTTAGCGAGGCTACTTTCGTCTCCGTCTGTCTTGGAGCTGGCGAGCCCGAGACTAAAGAAACTTTCGACTTCCTCAAGTGTATTAAGGACTTGAAGGTTCAAGACTGTCATGAAACCGGGTCTCTGGGCTTGGAAAGCAAGGTAGAGTGGCTCTTAATCCGAGGATTCTAAACTAAGGAAGGAAGCTCGTAAGTACAGGAGCTTTGGTGTTCTAAATACTAGCCAGCCGCATACGTCATCGCGGTCACGTGACGCTAAATTTACTAGTAAAGCAGCAGAGTATAATAATTATTTTATTAACCCCAGAAAGTATATTATATAATAAGAGCTCTGGCCTTTATTATATAATTTAGTAAAGGCTTTTTTTTAAGTATATAAATTAAATCTTAATTTATTATATTACTTTTTTCTTTATTTATAAATACTAGTTCTATAAATATATAAATACTAGTTCTATAAATATATAAATAAAACTTCTTTTTATTAAATAATTTCTTCCCAAGCTTCTAATATTATTATTTCTTTAAATATAGAATATAATTCCTATATAGAATATATATAACTCTTTTATTTTATAAATAGCTTTTTTAAGAACTTTTAATTATATCTTATATATTTCTTATAAAGAATTTATTTAATTTTATATTTGTTTTTATTTCTTATAGGCTATAAGTTATCTTGAAACTAATTTAATAACGGGTTTATAATAAGCTTATAGTAATAGATAAGAAGTTTTATATACTAGCTCTATTATATAATAATATTATCTTTTATTTGATTTCTATAAAGCCCTTTTATATAAGAGATATTAAAGTTATTACTAATAATTCCAAATCTGAATCTATTTCCGAACTTTATAATAAAATTAAAAGTAATATAAATATAATTTCTTTTATTATTTCTGCTATTCTACTAAAGTATAATAAAGAATACTCTTATAAAAACCCGGATATTATAGTATTCTTATAGAATAATAACCTATATAAGAATTTCTATTAAATTAAAGTTATTAGCTTTCTAGAAAAGAATATATTTAAGGTTATTTCCAGATTTTAAATACTAGAAAAAGTATATATTTTTAATTCCTGATTTATTAATAAGATTAAAAATAAAAATATAAAAAAAGAGCTTAAAAATCGAGACTAGTTATTTAAGCTTATAGTAATAGTAAGAAATATATAATATTAATATAATTCCTTATTATTTAATATATTAGTTAATGAATTATATTTAGTATTATTATTATAATAATAAATATTACGAAATTATATTTATATAATATCTTATAAGCTTATATCTAATTAATAATTTTACTTAATTATAATTTTTATATTAATTTGCTTTATAAGTTTAATAAAAAGCTAAATCTGAAAAATAATTCTATTTTAAAAGTTATAAAACTATTATATAATATACTAGAAGCTAGAAAGTACTAGTTTAAGATTTATTATTATTATTATATTAATAAGCTTTTTATAATATAATTAACTTATAACTCTTGCCTTTTCTATAATAAATAATTTTTTAGAATCATTAGTTTTTAAACTAATAATATCTTATTTATTAAAACTAATAATTTTATAAAAATAAAGAAACTAAAGTTCTAAGAAACTAAGTTCTTAGCTAAAAAATATAAATATTTTATTTTTAATTATAATCTTAAATTTAATAAAGATACTATTTATATAAATACTACTAGAATTATTTTTATATAGAAATACTAGTATAAAAAGCTCTAAACTATTTCTATAAAAAATAATATTATTATAAATAATAGAAATACTATTTATTAAGATTTCTTTATTAAGAATTAATATATTATTTAATATATTATATTAATTTATTAATTAGAAGCTTTATATAACTTATTAATTACTATTTAAGTTATTAAACTTTTGGAAATTAATATAAAGGTATTTAATAAATATATTTAATAGTAAATTAAAAATACTATTAAAAAACTAAGATTTATAAAACTAGTAAAAAAGTTTTTATATTTAATTATTTTTATAAATATTTTATTTATAAATAATAGAGATTTATTTTTCTAAATTAAATATATTCTAGTTCTAGTAAATAGAACTAGATATACTAATATTATTTACTAGTTCTTTACTAAATATAAGAGAGTTACTAGAAGTATTCTAGTTTTAGAACTCTATAATATAGCTTATAATTTTAATATAAGTACTTTAATTAAATCTATAATTAATAAAATACTAGAAATAGAACTATTACTAGTTATTTATATAAATTCGAAGTTATTATATAAATACTTTATTAAATTAGGTAGTACTTAAAAGAAATGCCTAATAATTAATATAATATATTTTTACTAAATATATAAATAATAAGAGATTATAAAAATTAAATAAATTAAAAGAAAATCGAATTCTATTAACTTTATAATAAAATTAAAGCTATTAAATACCCTTAAATACCTTATTAATATAAATATTATATAATTAAATATAAAGAAATAAATTAAATATAAATAAAATAGAAAATAGATATATAAAATAGAAAAATATATATAAAGATTCTTTTAGTAAAGATATTTAGATATTTAGATATCTGAGTATTTAGATATTTAGATATCTAGTATTAGGCCGGATTAGGGAATTAGTATATAATTAAAAAGAAATATAATTTTTTGCGTTTTTAGAAAAATTCTAAAATTAGTATAGTTATTTTTTTAAGAGTTATATATATAGTTATAAGACTCGAGAAACGGAATATAAGTAATAAAATATAGTTATATAATCTTATATTTTATAAATAACTCGACTAGTAGCTAGTTTCTATTAGGCTTAATAGATTTAGGAATTATATATTAATATTATAATCTATAATTCTTATTTCTAAATATTAACTACTTTACTAACTTTATATAAATAGTATTTTATAATTATATAATAGTATTATATATTTCTAGTAAACTAATAATTATTCTTATTTTTAATTTAATAATATAATAATAAGAATTTACTAGCTTTTTTATTAAAGTTATTTTTTTAGCTAATTTTAATAATCTTTATATTTTACTTTCTTTTTTTAATTAAGAAATATTATAAATATTTAATTAAATAATTTTAGTAATAATAAAAGCACTTTTTAATTAATATTTTAGTTAATAGTAATTTTATTTATTAATAACTTAATTATTTTTTAAAAATAAAATTAATTAAAATATAGGATATATAATAATAAGATAATATATAAATAATTAAAATAAATAAGTTATAAAATAAATAAATTATAAAATAAATAAGTTATAAAATAAATAAGTTATAAAATAAATAAATTATAAAATAAATAAGTTATAAAATAAATAAGTTGTAAAATAAATAAATTATAAAATAATAATTATAAGTATTATTATATTCTATTATTTTACTAATAAATTTAGTATTATATAATTATAATAATATATATAACTAGAATTAATATTTAGAATACTAAAGCTTTTATACTTAAGAGCTTTTTTCTTTAGTTTAGAATTCTTGAAATTAAACTACTTTACTACTTTCTAAATATAGAGATCTAATCTCGTAATATTATTCTAAATTCTTTTTATTCTTATAAAGAAAATAAAACTACTCTTATATTTTATATATAAATATAATTTTATAGTAATTTATTTTAATAATAGTACTATTAATATATATAGCTCTAGAATTATATATTTATTAAAGAAATTAAGGGCTTATTAGATTCTCTTTTATTTCAAGTTTTTATAATTTCCTTTTTTCTTTTTTTCAAAATATTATTACTTAGTTCTATTATATTTACTTTAATCTCGAATTTTATATTTAAGCTATAATTCTTTTTTAGCTTTCTTAAACTAAAAATAATTAAATTTAGTCTTATATTTTAATTCTTAATTAATTCTCTCGTATTTATTTGAATTTAAATAAGATATAAAAAGCAAAAAACAAGTTATATTTTCTAAAGTAAAATACTAATTACTTTATATTTTTATTACTAAATTTAAATATATATTTTATAAAATATAAGAATAAAATTAAAATAAAATAAATAAAATAACTACTTTTATTAAAACTTAATATTATAATTAAGAATAAATTAGCTTAATAGCTAAATCTCTTTTAAATCTATATTAAGTTTATTAAAATAATATAATAACTAGCTAAATATTCTAGTAATATATATAAATACTGTAATTCTAATAAAAAGCCTTATTATTTAAATAAAAATAATACTATAAATATATTTACTATTAATATTATTAATATAATTTTATAATTTATCTTTTGCTTTTTTATAAATAATTAAATATAATTTATATTTCCGGTAAAATACTAATTATATTAAAAATAAATAAAATATATATATTATGGAAATAATAAATACTAGATAAAGAACTATAATATTTTATTATATAAGAAAGTACTTTTATTAGAACTAAAAATTATAAGAAGTAAAAATAATAAAAAGATTATAATTTATTTAGTAAATTATAATAATAGTTATTATTATAGTTATTATAATATAGTACTAGTAGAAATTAGACTAGAACTAGCTAGATATCTGGTATCTAAATAAGGTATCCAATATCTAAGTATAGTATTTATAGTTACCTAATAATTATATATAACCCCGTACTTAAGCTAGTATATAGGCCCGTATATAGCTTGTAATTATTTAGATTTAAGGCTTCTTCGAGATTCTCTTTTCTTTTTAGCTTTAAATTATTAAAATAGAAATAGTTTAATTATATTTTCCAGGCTCTAAATCTTATACTTATAATATAATTTAAAGCTCTTTTATTTCTTAATTCTATAAAGAATTTAAATAATACCTATCTAATTAGTTTTTAATAAATATTAATATAATATACTTTAATTACTCTTATATTAGTTAACTAATATTAGAATAAAAGAAAGCCCTAGAATAACTAGGTAAGAAAGCTCTAGACTAGCCAGGTAAATAGATAGGCTAGTAACCTTATTACTAAATAAAGACTTATAAGAAAGCAAGTTCCAGAATAACTAGATAAGTTAGAAGAAGCTATAATATAAGATACTATTAGTATATTACTAGAAAGTAAACTAGAACCTCTTATTAAGTTTCCTAAAAGATTCGAATATTCTATTAATATTTATAATAAAAGAGATACTTTCTTCTAGAGAATAGAGGAAAAAGAGAGGCCTGTTTTATTAAAGGCAAAGTTTCAAGAATTACTTTAGAACCCAGAAGCTTTATATAAAGAAATTATTAAGCTAATTCTAAAAATATATAATATTCTTACCTATAATAAGAATTATTATAATTAGCTAAAAGAAACCAAGCAAGCTTTATAAAAGAATAAAGCTATTATTAAGAAGCTTATTATATAGCCTGCTAAAATAACTAGTTCTTTTATTCTAGAAAGTAGATATTTAGTTAAACTCTCTAATTCTTCTATTTTTAAAGATATAACTAAGAATAATATTACTTTTAATAATTAGTTAGTTTAGATTAAGAATAAGCTTTATAGTAACTCTAATACTTACTAGATAAAGAACTTTAAAATTATTTATATTTCCGGCTATATAAATAACTATATTCTTATACTAATCTTTCTTTATCTAAACTAGAATAATTAATATATATATAAGATTATTAGAGAACTATATATCTATCTAGAAGAACTATATAGTAACCCGAATAAAGAGTATAATATTTAATAAGTCTTTAAAAAACTATTTATAAAGAAAGGCCAGATCTTTTAGAAGTTCTATATTCTATTTCTAAAATATATAATAGACAGAAATATTAATCTATAGAACCTTAAGAATAACCTAAATAATAAGCTTATCTAAAAGCTCTAAGAAGCTATAACTATATACTATAATAACCCGGCTATTTATATTATAAAATTTATATAATATTATATTATAAATAACTAGTAAATTTGAGCTTACTATAAAAAGAAAAACTAGATATTTAAGAAAGCTAATAAAAGTATAAATAAGCTAAGTTCAGAAGATACCCCTTATATAAAGCCTGCTTTCAAAACTCTAGTAATAGATAAGCCTACTATTTTAAAACCCGAATCTTTAGATCTTAAGTACTATAACTATAATAGATTTAGTTATATATCTAGAAACTATTTAGAGCCTAAAATAAAATATATAAAGCAAGTCTTAGTAGCTAAGCTAGTAGTATTTACTATAAGTAAGCTATCTAAAAATATAGAATAGAGAAATAAGAATTCCTAAAAGAAGTTTTCTTTTTAGAGTTATATTATATAAATATAGCAGAAATTAATTTAAGCTAATTACTAGAAAATAAAGTATTTATATATTTTTATATAATTAGTAATAATAGATTAGATATTAAGACTTCTTTTTTTATTAATACCGGAGTAAATAAATATATTTTTATTAATTTCAAGTTTATAAAAATAATTAAATAATTTCTAGATATTAAGCCTACTTAATTAATATTATCCTATAATATAAAAGAGTTTAATAGTAAATAGGCTATATCTATTACTTACTATATTAAGCTTATACTTTTAATTAATAGATAGAAGGTTCTAATATCTATACTAGTTATAGAACTAGGTAAATATAATATAATTTTGAGATAATAATAGTTTATAAATACTAGTATTCTAATTAATTACAAGAATAAAAGGTTAATCTAGCTAGATAATTAGCTTAGAAAAAAGAATTAAAATAAGGTTCTAATTACTATATATAAGAATTTAAAATCTGGAAAAAGTAACTAGTACTAAAAAGATATAAATAAAAGAAATAAAGCTATAGCTATAAATAAGTTCTAGAGACCTTAGCTTATAAAGAGAAAACTTCCTTATTCTTTTCCTAAGCCGGGCTTAAAAAGCTATATATAGTAAAGAAATTAAGTTTAATATTATAAAGAGATATAAGTAGCCTTAGGAAATAAAGAAGTTTCTCTTAAGCCAGAAATAGAGATATTAAGACTATATTATCTAAAGAAGAGCTATAAAAGCTAGTTAAGGCCTATAATTAATATTATAGGTATTTTACTAGCTGCTTTCTAGATAAACCTATAGAAAAAAAAGAACCTTTTTTTTATAATATTATTCTTTGAGATTAATAAAGAACTAGAATTATAATAAGAGAATAAGTTTATTTCAGATAAGTAATAGCTAGAAAAAACAGAGCTATAATAGCTAGTAAGAGTCTTACTAGAGAAGTTTAAGAATTTTATAGATATTTTCTTAAAGAAAGTATTAAATATTTTATTTCTATATTAATTATATAACTATAAGATTCAGATTAATAATTCTAAAGACCTAGAAAGTCTAGAGTATTTCCTGCTTTATTAATAATTAATTTATAAGCTATAGAAGATTAAGTATTTCCTTAAAAAGAACTTCTAATAAAGCTTTATTAAGCTAAACTAGTTTTCTTTTATATTTCTGATTCTTTTTATAAAGAAGGCTAATAAAGCTCTCTAATTCTATATTAATTATTATAAACTAAATAATTTAATATAGAAGAACTATTATTCTCTTTTCCTTATTTATAAGATTCTTATATAGCTAGTTTAAGCTAAAGTTTATATAAAGCTAGATATTTAGTAAGTATTTTATTAGATCCAAATAGATTCAGAATTAGAAAAACTTATAATATTTTATATAAGATATAGAGCCTATAAGTATAAAGTTCTTTAGGAAAGCCTAACTAATAGCCCTATTATATATTAGAAATATATAAATAATATTCTCTTTAATTACCTTAATATCTTTTATATAGCTTATTTAGATAATATTTTAATTTATTCGAATAATTTCCTAAAGTATAAAAACTATATATAAAAGATCTTTTAGTAGCTATAGAATACCGGCCTTTAAATAAATATTAAGAAATTAGAATTTAAAATTACTTATATAAAGTATCTAGACTTTATTATCTCTACTAGAGGTATTAAAGTAAATCTAGATAAAATAGTAATTATTAAAAACTAGTAACTATTAAAGATAATTAAAGAAATATAAGGCTTTCTAGGTTTTTATAACTTTTATTAGTATTTTATTACGAAATATAGCTATATAGTAAAGCCTCTAATAGCTCTAATATATAAAGAAGTTCCGTTTAAATAAATAGATTAGTATTAAGAAGGTTTTACTAAGCTAAAATAAGCTATACTTTCGGTATTAATTCTATATTACTATAATTTGAATCTTCTTATTATAATTAAAACAGATATATTAAATAGAGTTATAGCTAGTATTTTCTTATAATAAAACCTCTAAATAGAACTCTAGTATCTAGTAATATTCTTTTTTAAGACTATATAATTAGTAGAATTAAACTATAATATTTATAATAAAGAAATACTTGCTATTATTCTTTTCTTAACTAAATAGTAAATAGAACTAGAAGGTTTATAGGAAGTATTCTTTATAATTTACTCAGATTACCGAGCTCTTAAATACTTTATAATTATAAAGAAGCTTTTAGTAAAATAAGCTTATTAGATAAAATATCTTTTTTACTATTATTTTAAGCTTATATATTAGACAGGTAAATTAAATAAATAAGTAGATATTCTAAATAAGAAATATAAGAATATAATTATCTAGAATAAAGTAATAGTAGCTTACTAAACCTAAATTCTTTTCCTATAATAAAAGATTAATAATAATATTATATAGGATCTCTAGTTAGCTCTAATTAAGATCTTAATAAGCCTAACTTAGAAAGAAATCTAGTATAATAGTATCTAGCTAGTAAATAAGCTATTAAGTAAGAACCAAGAGTTACTAAAGCTAGAAAAGCTAGAAAATAAGGCAAGAAATAAAAAAGAAGACACCTGAATATTATAAGATAGCCTTCTCTTATAATATAGTAAATTATTTATATTTAATAGTATAATAATACTCGAGATGCCTTTATATACTATTCTTATTTAGAAGATATATATATAGCCTCTAATAGAATATCTAGAATAAGCCAAGCTTTAATAGCTTTTTTAGGCCTATTATTACTAGCCAGGCCAAAATATAAATATTAATTAGTATAGAAATAATTACTATATCTACTAATAATTCTATATCTCTAGAAATAAAAAGCTAGAACTCTTATATTTATTACTAGTTTTTAATTACCTCTAGTAATATATATTAGTAGATTTTAAGAAATGCCTAAAGAATAGAAATAAATATAATATAGTAGTAATCTTTATTAATTACCTAAATAAGTACTTTATTATAATTCCTGTCCGAGATATAATAATAGCTAAAAAGTTAATACTTCTATTTCTTATTTATATAATTTACTAAATTAGTATTCCAGAAACTATAATATCTAATTAAGGCCTCTAGTTTATATCGGATTTCTGAAACAAGTTCTATAAATATATTAGTATAAAGCTCAAGTTATTAATTACTAATTATCCCTAAATTAATAGCTAGATAGAGATTATTAACTAGTATTTTAACTAATAGCTATATTTTTATATAAATTATTACTAGAATAATTGAGATAAATAAATAGTAATAATTAACTACTAGTAAGTAGCTCTAGTTTATAAGACAATAAGCCAATTTCTATTTCTTATAGAAAAGGGCTATAAACTATAAATATTATTTAATTAGAAAACCCAAATATAATTAGATACTTTAAAAAAAGAACTAAATAAATAAGAAATAAAGGCCCTAGTAATATAGCTTTATAAATTATAATAAAAGATATAAAAGAATATAATATAAATATAAGAGTATTATATTATTTAAGCTAATAAGTATTACTAACTAATAGATTTCGGAATAAGAAATAAGATATAAATTATTACTAAATACTAGAAGAATAACTATTCGAGCCACAAGCTAGCCTATTAAATAAAAAGACTATATGAAATCCTGAAATAAGTAAAATATTTCTTTAGGTTCAAGCTTCCGAAATTAATAAGAATATATCTAGTATTTTATATAAAGAAGTTATATAAGAATCCAGATAACTTTATTTCCGGATAAGTAAATCCGGAGCTTTTATTATTAGAACTATAAGACAGGGAAACAGAATATAAAGTTCAAGAAGTACTAGTAATAAAGCTATTTTATAGAAAGCTTAAATATCGAGTCTAGTAAAAAGAATAGAATTCAGATTTGAAGTAATATTCTATATTCTTATTAAGTAATAATACTCTAGCTTTTTAGAGCTTCTATAATAAGAATCCCGAATAGCCAGAACTATTCTAGAATCTCCTCTATTAATTAAACTATACCAAGAATAATAGACTACTAGAACCGTATAATATAGACAGAAATCCTTGCAAGTCACGTGCAAAAGGCCCTGGCCTTTCGCACGTGACTGTAACTTGAGAATTTGATAGGGACTTTTAAAGCTCGGAAATAAGCTTATTTTAAGGGGAAAAGTAATATTATAGTTATTATAATATAGTACTAATAGGGGTTAGACTAGAGCTAGCTAGATATCTAGTATCTAAATAAGGTATCTAATATCTGAGTAAGGTATCTAATATCTAAATATAATATTTATAATTACCTAATAATTATATATAATCCCGTATTTAAACTAGTATATAAGCCCGTATATAGCTTGCGATTATTTAAATCCGAGGCTTCTTCGAGATCTTTTTCTCTCTTTAGCTTTAAATTATTGAAATAGAAATAGTCTAATTATATTTTCTAGGCTCTAGATCTTATACTTATAATAGTTATTATAATTCTAATTATTTAATTAGATTTTATAGCCCCGATTTAGATTCTAATAATTTAAAGAAACTAATATATTAAATATTAGTAAAATATATAAATAGAAAATATAAGAAATAGAACCTATAAAACTATATAATTTATATAAGCTATAAAGAATCTATTTTTAACTTAAAAGTACTTAAAATAAGCTTTTTAAAAAAATATATTATACTTTATTATTTTATTAGTAAATTTAGTATTATATAACTATAATAATATATATAGCTAGAGCTAGTATTTAGAATACTAAAGTTCTTATATTTAAGAGCTTTTTTTCTTAATTTAGAATTCTCGGAATTAAGTTACTTTATTATTTTTTAAACCTAAAACCCCGGTTTTATAATAAATATAACTAATTCTAAGAAGTAATTTTAATAAAAAATTAATTAATACTTTTTTAAAGCTATATATTTTTTTTTAATATTTTTTAATATTTAGCTAAATATATAAAGTTTTTTATTTAATTAGAAAATATAATTCCGCGCGATTTATATAATTCTAATATAAGTATTATTTAAAATAAGAAATCAGATTTATAATATTTAATATTTATTAATACCTTATTATATATTAATACTTTATTATATATTAATACTTTATTATATATTAATACTTTATTATATATTAATACTTTATTATATATTAATACTTTATT